>NC_057798.1:135288928-135496681 GCF_018294505.1 Triticum aestivum
GGGGGAGGTGCCAATTTATAGGTAGAGGGAGCTAGCAGACTCCAAATGGAGTGCGGTTTTCGCCCACACGATCGTGATCGGACGACCGAGAGCAAGCAGATGACTTAGATGGGTTTTTGGGCCGCTTTGAAGGGGTGTTGGGCTGCAAACAAAAGAGGCTTTCACGGTTACCCGGTTAACCGTTGGAGTATCAAACAGACTCCAAATGGCACGAAACTTGACAGGCAGTCTACCGGTGGTGTACCAATGCTGCTTGGTAAACCTCGATCTATTCCGAGAAATTTTGACACCCGCTCACAAGACGAGACATAAGGGGGACGCCGGAGGACATAGGAGTGTCGGATCGCAAAATGGACAATGGGGAAAATGCTCGGATGCATGAGACGAACATGTATTCAAAATGAGATGCACATGATGACATGACAATATGCAACACGCAAGCAAATTACATGGCAACGATGGTGAATAACTGGCAGACACCTGGCGCATCGAATCTGGGGCGTTACAGAATAGTTTTGGAAACAATGCTTATAGGGGAAATTTTAATGCTAGACCATTCCCTAGTAATCCCTCTAATAATTATGGAAATTCCTACAATAATTCTTATGGTATTTTAATAAGATGCCCTCTGATTTTGAGAATAGTGTGAAAGAATTAATGATTTTTCAAAAGAACTTTAATGCTTTGCTTGAAGAAAAATTGCTCAAAGTTGATGATTTGGCTAGGAACATTGACAAACTTTCGCTTGATGTTAATTCCTTAAACTTGGATCTTCTTCTCCTAAGCATGATATCAATGAGTCTCTCAAACGAATGAGAATTTCCATTGACGAGTGCAAGGAAAGAACCGCTAGATTGCGTGCTAAGAAAGAAAGCTTTATAGAAGCGTGTTCTTCTAGTTTCCATAAAAATAATGATGAGGATCTTAAAGTTATTGATGTGTCTCCAATTATATCTATGTTTTGCAATATGAATTTTGATGATTATGGGACTGATGATGAATCAACTTTGCCTAGAAGGCGTCCCAAGAATTCAGAGTCTTTAGATCTTAATGCTAAATTTGGTAAAAGTGAGATTGGAGAATCCTCAACTTCTAATTATATTGAACCTTCTATCTCGGATTTCAAGGAATTTGATTATGATAATTGTTTTTTAAAAGGGTGTATTTCCTTGTTGCAATCCGTTGTTCATTCTCCTCATGCTTATAGTCAAAATAAAGCTTTTACCAAAGATATCATTGATGCCTTGATGCAATCTTATGATGAAAAAATTAATTTGGAAGTTTCTATACCTAGAAAACTTAATTATGAGTGGGAACCAACTATAAAGATTAGAATTAAAGATTATGAGTGTTTTGCTTTGTGTGATTTGGGTGCTAGTGTTTCCACGATTCCGAAAACTTTATGTGATATTCTAGGTTTCCATGATCTTGATGATTGCTCTTTAAATTTGCACCTTGCAGATTCCACCATTAAAAAGCCTATGGGAAGGATCAATGATGTTCTTATTGTTGCAAATAGAAATTTGGTGCCCGTAGATTTTATCGTTCTTGATATAGATTGCAATCTTTATTGCCCTATTATTCTTGGTAGACCTTTCCTTAGAACGATTGGTGCGATTACTGATATGAAGGAAGGGAATATTAGATTCCAATTTCTATTAAAGAAAGGCATGGAGCACTTTCCAAGAAAGAAAGTCAAATTACCTTATGAATCTATCATGCGTGCTACTTATGAATTTAGTGCCAAAGATGGCACTACTTAGATCTATCTTTGCTTTTATGCCTAGCTAGGGGCGTTAAACGATAGCTCTAGTTGGGATGCAACCCAATTTTTCTTTATGTTTTTTGTTTTTGCTCCTGTTTAGTAATAAATCTTGCATCTACCTTCTGGTTAGATGTGTTTTTACTTTTTAATTAGTTTTTGTGCCAAGTAGAACCTATAGGATAACCTACGATGATAGTTGATTTGATTCTGCTGAAAAACAGAAACTTTGCACGCACGAATATAATTTTGTTAAATCACAGGAACGTGATTTTGCGTTGATTCTTTTTGCTTCTGTTCAATAAACAAATTTTCCAGGACTTCCTATTTTGGTCGGATTGTTAGAGTTCCAGAAGTTTGCGTTAGTTACAGATTGCTACAGACTGTTCTATTTTTGACAGATTCTGTTTTTCGTGTGTTGTTTGCTTATTTCAATGCATCTATGGCTTGTAATTCAGTCTATGAACTATAAAGAAGTTGGAATACAGTAGGTTTAACACCAAATTAAATAAATAATGAGTTCATTGCAGTAACTTATGTGGTGGTTTTGTTTTCTTTCATTAATGGAGCTTATAAGATGTCCTGTTGAGTTTTGTGTTGTGAAGTTTTCAAGTTTTGGGTAAGCTTTTATGGACTATGGAATAAAGGGTGGCAAGAGCCTAAGCTTGGGGATGCCCATGGCACCCCAAGATATTCAAGGATAGCCAAAAGCCTAAGCTTGGGGATGCCCCGGGAAGGCATCCCCTCTTTCGTCTTCGTTCATTGGTAACTTTACTTGGAGCTATATTTTTATTCGCCACATGATATGTGTTTTGCTTGGAGCATCGTGTATTATATTATTCTTTGATTTTTAGTTTACCACAATCATCCTTGCTGTACGCACCTTTTGGGAGAAGCCTATTTGATTAGAATTTGCTAGAATACTCTATGTGCTTCTCTTATATCTTTTGAGCTTGATAGTTTTTGCTATAGTGCTTCACTTATATCTTTTAGAGCACAGTGGTGTCTTAATTTTGAAGAAATTTCTAGTCTCTCATGCTTCACTTATATTATTTTGAGAGTCTTTTAGAACATCATGGTATTTTCTATTATCATAAAGTTGGTCCTAGAATGATGAGCATCCAAGTTGGGTATAATAAAAACTATCATAGAAAGTGAATTGGATGCTATGATCAATTTGATACTTCATAATTGTTTTGAGATATGAAGGTAGTGATATTAAAGTCATGCTAGTTGGGTGACTATGAATTTAAAGAATGCTTGAGTTGAAGCTTGTGATTCCCGTAGCATGCACGTATGGTGAACCGCTTTGTGATGAAGTTGGAGCACCATTTTATTTATTGATTGTCTTCCTTATGAGTGGCTGTCGGGGACGAGCGATGGTATTTTCCTACCAATCTATCCCCCTAGGAGTATGCGCGTAGTACTTTGGTTTTTGAGGACTTCTAAATTTTTGCAACAAGTATATGAGTTCTTTTGATTAATGTTGAGTCCATGGATTATACACACTCTTTCACCCTCCCACCATTGCTAGCTTCTCTTGTATCGTGCAACTTTCGCCGGTACCATACACCCACCATTTACCTTCCTCAAAACAGCCACCATACCTACCTATTATGGCATTTCCATAGCCATTCCGAGATATATTGCCATGCAACTTTCCACCGTTCCATTCTTATGACACGCATTACTTTTGTCATATTGCTTTTTGCACGATCATGTAGTTGACATTGTATTTGTGGCAAGGCCACCTTCATAATTTTCAAACATGTCGCTCTTGATTCATTGCATATCCCGGTACACCGCTGGAGGCATTCATATAGAGTCATATCTTGTTCTAGCTTTGAGTTGTAAATCCATAAAAGTGTGATGATCTTCATTAATAGAGCATTGTCCTAGTGAGGAAAGGATGATGAAGACTATGGTTCCCCCACAAGTCGGGATGAGGCTTCGGACTTTACAAAAAAAAGAAAAAAAGGGGAAAAAGAGAAAGGCCAAAAAGAAAAAAAGGCCAAAGAAAAAAAAGGAAAAAGGGGAAAGAAAAAATAAAATGAGAAAAAAAGAGAGAAGGGACAATGCTACTATCTCTTTTTCCACACTTGTGCTTCAAAAATAGCACCATGATCTTCATGTTAGAGAGTCTCATATGTTGTCACTTTCATATACTAGTGGGAATTTTTCATTATAGAACTTGGCTTGTATATTCCAATGATGGGCTTCCTCAAAGTTCCCTAGGTCTTCGTGAGCAAGCAAGTTGGATGCACCCCACTTAGTTTCTTTTGTTGAGCTTTCATATATTTATAGCTCTAGTGCCTCTGTTGCATGTCAATCCCTACTCACTCACATCGATATCTATTAATGGGCATCTCCATAGCCCGTTGATACGCCTAGTTGATGAGACTATCTTCTCCTTTTTGTCTTCTCCACAACCACCATTCTATTCCACATATAGTGCTATGTCCATGGCTCACGCTCATGTATTGCGTGAAAGTTGAAAAAGTTTGAGATTATTAAAGTATGAAACAATTTCTTGGCTTGTCATCGGGGTTGTGCATGATTAAATACTTTGTGTGATGAAGATAGAGCAACAGCCAGACTATATGATTTTGTAGGGATAACTTTCTTTAGCCATGTTATTTTCAGAAGACATGATTCCTTTGATTAGTATGCTTGAAGTATTACTATTTTTTATGTCAATATGAACTTTTATTTTGTATTCATTTGGATCTGAACATTCATGCCACAATAAAGAAAATTACATTATGAATTATGCTAGGTAGCATTCCACATCAAAAGTTTCTTTTTTATCATTTACCTACTCGAGGACGAGCAAGAATTAAGCTTGGGGATGCTTGATACGTCTCCAACGTATCTATAATTTTTGATTGTTCCATGCTATTATATTACCTCTTTTGTATGTTTATGGGCTTTATTTTACACATTTATATCATTTTTGGGACTAACCTACTAACCGGAGGCCCAGCCCATATTGCTGTTTTTTTGCCTATTTCAGTATTTTGAAGAAAAGGAATATCAAACGGAGTCCAAACGGAATGAAACCTTCGGGAGCGTGATTTTTGGAACGACCATGATCCGGAGAGCTTGGAGTGCAAGTCAAGAAGCTCCCGAGGGCCCCACAAGAGTAGGCCCCCCCCCTGTAGGGCGCGCCCCCTGTCTCGTGGGCCCCTCGGGCGGCCACCGACGTACTTCTTCCTCCTATATATACCTACGTACCCCGAAAACATCCAGGGGCACCACGAAACACAATTTCCACCACCATAACCATCTGTATCCGCGAGATCCCATCTTGGAGCCTCCGCCGGCACTCTGCCGGAGGGGGAATTAACCATGGAGGGCCTCTACACCAACATCCTTGCCCCTCCGATGAGTTGTGAGTAGTTTACCACAGACCTATGGGTCCATAGTTATTAGCTAGATGGCTTCTTCTCTCTTTTTGGATCTCAACACAATGTTCTCCCCCTCTCTTGTGGAGATCTATTCGATGTAAACTCTTTTTGTGGTGTGTTTGTCGAGATCCGATGAATTGTGGGTTTATGATCAAGTTTATCTATAAATAATATTTGAATCTTCTCTAAATTCTTTTATGTATGATTGAGTTATCTTTGCAAGTCTCTTCGAATTATCAGTTTGGTTTGGCCTACTAGATTGGTCTTTCTTGCCATGGGAGAAGTGCTTAGCTTTGGGTTCAATCTCGCGGTGTCCTTACCCAGTGACAGAAAGGGTAGCAAGGCACATATTGTATTGTTGCCACCGAGGATAACAAGATGAGGTTTATATCATATTGCATGTGTTTATCCCTCTACATCATGTCATCTTGCTTAATGCGTTACTCTGTTCTTATGAACTTAATACTCTAGATGCAGGCAGGAGTCGGTCGATGTGTGGAGTAATAGTAGTAGATGCAGGCAGGAGTCGGTCTACTTGTTATGGACGTGATGCCTATATACATGATCATGCCTAGATAATCTCATAACTATGCGCTTTTCTATCAATTACTCGATAGTAATTTGTTCACCCACCATAATACTTATGCTATCTCGAGAGAAGCCTCTAGTGAAACCTATGGCCCCCGGGTCTATCTCTTATCATATTTGCTTTCCATCTACCTTTATTTGCATCTTTAATTTTTGCATCTATATTATAAAATGCCAAAAATATATCTATCTTATCATACTATCTTTATTAGATCTCACTTTCGCAAGTGGCCGTGAAGGGATTGACAACCCCTTTATTGCGTTGGCTGCGAGTTCCCAGTTTGTTTGTTTAGGTGCATGGGACTTTTGAGGAGCCTCCTACTGGATTGATACCTTGGTTCTCGAAACTGAGGGAAATACTTACACTACACTTTGCTGCATCACCCTCTCCTCTTCGAGGAAAACCAACACAAGCTCAAGACGTAGCATAGAACAGATTTCCCTTGAACCAGATTTTAAACCGACATTCTTCATTTTGAACCAGAAATTTTCTGACGGCCTTTAAATTTTCATCCATATTGTAGTAGCCTCCGGGACCGGGTTATCTTTCCCTCCAACGTCCTGGGGTTCTTGACTTCACTGAAAACCGGCAATATTTGCAGAGTCATATCATTGTAGCCCCCGAGTCTCAAGGTGACTCGAGGAGTTGGCTTGAGATTCTCCATATTTGACCATGATATAAACCGGCATAACTTGTATATCATTGGTGTTGACAGCACGATGTGAATCCACAGAAGGTTGAGGTGACTGTGGCGGGTTATAAATGATCCCATATGAGCCGTGTCAGCAACTCGGCCAATGGTTCCTTCCAACTGGTGATTTGAAGTTAACCAAAGTGTAGTGGCGGCGACTTGTGCGCCTGCCCATTGAACCACCCAGTGCAGGCATCGGTGTATAGTATATGATAATTTGCCTCCATTTTGTTGAAAGAAAACCGGGCTACCCAAGCTGTGACTTGCTCATACTCAATAAACAGCTCATGGAGAGAGGTGCGGCCCGGTATGTTGATGTGCACTAGGCCGTGAGAGACGGACGACAAGGACGGCCGCAACATCAGAGACGACTCAGACACATGAGTCGACCGTAGTGTTGTAAACCGACGTGGACGGGCGAGTTAGCCACATCATATTGATGTAAACCGGTCTACAAAATGGCGGCTTCCACATATATTCATCGATCTTGATGGCATGGTAAGATACTAGCACTTTATAATGGTGGCGCGAGTTATATATCCATGACACAACCATAGCTTCTGCAGTGAATAATTGTCCTGCATAAACAATATTGCAGACCAAGGCAAAGATAAACCGATCTTTCACAAAAATAATATGTGCTAATAAAATATATTTTTTAGATGGACATCACCTGATGTGTTTAGGCTGAAAAATAATCCGCCATGAAGCTGATGATCACTAGGTGAAACTGAAATCCCTCACAGGTGAATCGGCCGCGGGAGCAGACAGATAAATCAGCCACGGCATTTATAAGCCGGTGCCGACGAGCAAGTTGTCCTTCGTGTTGTAAGCCGGCACGGACGCGTGAACCGGTGGCGAAGGCGGACGGGCAAGTTGTCCTCCACGTTGTAAGCTGGCATGGACGCGTGAACCGGCGGCGAAGGCGGACGGGCGAGTCGTCCATGGCGTTGTAAGGTGGTGCGGACGGGCGAGTCGGCCGGCGCATTGATGTAAACCGGACCGCAGGGGCGACGGCTATATATAACAACACTATAGGGCAGAGTGGTTATTTTCAAAAAATTAATAAGTACTGATAAAAGTAAACTGGATGGATATCACCTGATTTGCTTGGACGACCAATGACCCGTTAAGTGGCGTCCATAGGTAACTTGTCAATACGGTTGCCTAATTTCTTTTGATCCTTACACGCTTAAAAATGATATTTGCATTAACCCCTTGAGGATCCTGCCAGATGCTTGCTTCTCACCAGGGTTATATAGTCTCTGAAATAACTGGAGATTTTAACACGCTGCTTGGCTTAAGCGAATCCGCGATGGCTCATAGGCGAGCGCATGAGCTCAATGGAGGTGCTCGGCAACTGAACCAGCCGGCGTGTCATCGGGGAAATTTGATGCGCTCGGCGAGTCAGCGAAGGCATCTCGCGGCAGTGGCCCCGTCAATGAGGCTTTGGAAGTGGATCAACCACGGTAGAGGCAAGCGGCACGAGGTCCCTACGACCGCATCTCCTCCGGATTGTGGCTCCCGCGGCACCCGTTCAAGTCCAAGCGGCTCAACGGAGCAGGGGGCAGCTCAGCCGCAGCGTAGATGGAGTTGACAGGAGGTGGACGGTTGGCTTGGTGCGGCCCGGCTTATACCAGCTTGGAGCTGGAGCCAGATTGACTCGTCGGTGTGAATCGCAGCAACGGCGTTGTAGGCGGAGGAGGCCGGCTACGGGGCGGGCGAAAACGGCCACGGCAGTGGCGTGCCACAACGGAGGTGAGTCCAAGCTGGCGGGGCGATGGCTGAAGAACCGGGCATGAGCCAGGTCACTGGTAGATTCATCTGAAGAACTTGACTGATTTTTGGCGCATGCATCTCTTCTTGATCCTTCCCATCTAAAAAAGTAGTATTAGTACTATCTCTTGATTCTCACGCTAACATTGCTGGGGCTTTAGCCTTCACATGGGAGAGTAGTAGTACTCCGTATTTGGTTTCAATGAGGTAGCAGACTGCACCCGGCCTGAAAGTAGCAGGAGCAGTGATTTTTCCTTTCTTCGATCCACACGCTAATTTTTTTAACCTGGTCCTTGTTGATTTTGGCTTTTGTGCGGACAGGCCGGAGGCCAAGCTGTAGTAAGAAATCTCGTGTTGTGTTAAATTATCAGCTGTATTTGGAGTTTTCCCATGCGTCGCTTGTTTTCCAGTGGATGAGTAACGAATTTTCAGTATTCCCCCATGCACTTGGAACTTTTGATTCAGTAGGGTCAGCTCTGGACCGATGTGACTCCATGTAGGATGGGTGCTGCAATGACTATAATGATGCTCCTTTAGTACACCGCTTTTTGTGTCTCTATGCGGTGGCCTGTGTTGGTTCGGGCCTAGCGATAAATCGCCTAGAAGGCTTTTGCTAGTGGATTCCCGTGGAAAAAACAAGTACTGCCTTAGGTAGAAATTTCCGTACCATGCGCACTGCGTTCTGTCTCCAAGTTGATCTGATACAACTGCTTGTTTTTATTAGGAAAGAACGCCTAGAATCGAATTCCTGTCCAACTCGGCCACTCTCGGCTATAACGATCTGGCGGATTGTCGATGACCGCGTCCGTCATCCAAGTCAACCATCGGTCTCGACAAAAATGATCCGCTCGTCGTATACGGTATAGCAAAGACGCACAATCCTAACTCTCCTTGAACTCAAACATTGCACTATCTGCTTCAAAGTCTAATTATGATTCTAATCACCCAACGATGAATTTTGCTAGCGCTACTTTATCTGATCAATCACGAGCTTCTCGATCCCTGGAGAAATCCCTGCAAGAACTCAACACCACCGTGCGCGAGCCCCACGGTGGGCGCCAACTGTCATGGAATTGTCACGGCAGATGTCCTAGTGTGAGGACTTAGTCGCGAGGCCAACGCATCTATGTGGTAGCTTGAGAGGGGTTGGGCGGAATCGAGAGATGCAACACACAAGACAATGATTTAGACAGCTTCGGGCCCTGGGAAACATACCCGGTAATAACCCTACATGCTGTTTGAGGCTAGGTCTCATTATGATCATGAGGGAGTCGCCGTAAACCGGCTCACCTAATTGTAGCTAGCCCTAGGGATTGTTTCTTCTTGCCTCTCCCTCTTTGGGGAGCCCTGCCCCTCCTTATATAAGTTGAAGGGGTGGTTTACATGACTAGTACTAGTTGGATTAGGATTATTCTATTACAAGTGGAGTCCTAGTCTTGCTTTCTTTGTAGGAGAATATTCCTTGTGCTTTCCTCATAAACCGGCCCACCATTAACATGAACCGGCCTTCTGGGCCTTGGGCCTTGTCATCCGTCCAGCGGTAAACCGCCATGTCAGGGCGGATCGCCAGTAAATCACCAAGTGTCAGCCGGGTCTCAAGTAAACCGCCAAGTCCGACCGGGTTATACTTCCGGCCGGTTTATGCCACGGGGTATATCTCCGACACCTCCCGATCAATAGGAACCCGTTTCCATTGTAGGAGGTCCGTTTCCTCCGTTTTGCAGTACGTTAGACCCCTCCCAATGAGCAGGATCCCCGTTTCGACTCTGGCCGGTCGAACATAAGGCCGTTTCTGCCGTTTTGCGGTATGCCAGGCCTCGTTTCCATCAGCTGATCCGTCCAAGCTGGCTGGCTCCCGATGAACAGCATGCGTTCCGTTACCTCCTGATAAACACGACGCAGTCCACTGCCTCCCCAAGAACACGACGACGACGCAGTTTTTCCGTTTCGACCTATCCATGTACAGGAGCCCTGGCCGTACGTATGGGCGAGTAGGCGTTCGAGACCCCGCCTGTATGTACGTACGTGGCCGTATTTACTTCCATGCACACTGGCCGTTGTACGTACGTGTACATGCTACGTGCGCACCTCTACTACGACACGTGCGCGTCTCTACTATGACACGTGCCCTTCCTTAGACGGCCACGGTTCATCGCTGCAGCCTGCAAACAGACCGATCGTATGTACGTACACGTTGGTGACCAGAATGACAACGCTACGTACGCTTCGACCAGGTGGGCCCCGACTGTCATGCACTTCCTTGCATGCGAAGATGTAGCTGGTGGGTCCTAGCAGTCAGCGGGGCGAATCATTTTTTTGCCCGTAATATGGATGCACTTCCTTGCGTGCGAAGATGTAGCTGGTGGGTCCCAACAGTCAGGGGGAACTGTTTTTTTACAAAATACGGTTGCCCGTCTGGTGGGTCCCTGTTGTCAGGTGGAGGAATAATTATTTTGCGTGTAGTAAGGAGTCACTTCCTTGCTGCGGCCGTGGACCCAGCTGTCAGCCTCTCCACGTATAATATTCTTCCGATGGAAGTCGTTCATTGACCATAATGATTACGCTGCGCCAAGAGCACCAAGGCGGTGGACGATGGCGATGCCTAGGAAGGGGATGACGTGGAGCAGGGGAAGACGCGGCAATGGATGCCCACGCGGAGAGGAGTTCGAGGGTTCACTAGTTCGGCTCCAGCGTGAGGCTGCCGTCGTCGCAGGGCCTGGCCAGTGGTGGGAGTAGTAGGGGGCGGTGAGGCCTCCGCGGCAGCACAGCCGGCCACGGGAGGCAGGAGCAGGCGGCACGACTGGCGCAGCTTTGGGCGGCTGGAGCAAGAAGACCAGAGGTTGAAGAAGCACTACGGCCGTTGGATGGACATCGTACGATCACTAGAGCTAGAATCGTTCATATTGACTAAGTTGACAAAGCCCTTGGTACACGTCAACTTAGTAGGCCCACAGGTCAGCCTCCCACTATGCTGGCTCCCAGCTAGCAGGGGGATTATTCATTTTTTGTGTGTAATAAGGAGGCACTTCCTTGCGTGCGAAGATAAAGCTGGTGGTTCCGACCTATCAGCAAGGGGAACATTTTTTCACAAAATACAGAGGCCCTTCTGGTGGCTCCCAGATGTCAGGTGCAGGAATCATTATTTTGCACGTAATAAGGAGGCATTTCCTTGTGTGCGGCCGTCGACCTAGCTGTCAGCCTCTCCACGTAAAGTCCACGTCCGATGGATGTCATTCGTTGACCACATTGACCACGGCGCGCCGAGAGCACCAGGGCGGTGGACGATGGCGAGGCCTAGGAAGGGGACGACATGGAGCCGGTAAGACGCGGTAGTGGATGCCCACACGGAGAGGAGTACGAGGGTTCACTGGTTCGGTTGCGGCGTGAGCCTTCCTTCGCTGTAGGGCCTGGCCAGCGGTGGGAGTAGTAGGAGGCAGTGAGGCCTCAACGGCAGCACAGCCGGCCATTGGAGGCAGGAGCAGGTGGTCTCGTCAGCGCTGGTTCGGGCGGCTGGTGCAAGCAGAGCAGCGGTTGAAGAAACGGCAGAACTGTTCGATTCAAATCCAACGGTCACTGGTACTAGAATCATTTATTGACTAAGTTGACAAAGCCCTGTGTACACGTCAACTTACTAGGCCCACATGTCATCCTTCGAACCGGTGTGCCCCAGATGTTAGTGGGAGGAATCATTTTTTTCGCGTAATAAGGAGGCAGTTGATTGCATGCGGCCAAGCCAGCGGAGGTATTAGGGTGGGCCGGTGAAGCCTGCGCGGCATGACAGAAGGCCACAAGAAGAGAGACTGGGTAGTCCCGCCGGCGTTGGTTTAGGCGGCTCGAGCAGGAAGATCAGAGATTGAAGAAGCACGTCGGCCATTGGATGGACATCCAACAGTCACTGCTGCTAGAATCGTGTGTTGACTGACAAAGCCTTGCATAAACAAGTCGGCCTCGAAATTTGTGGCGTGTACAGTCCATTTGCTATTATTTTTATAATTTTTACTCATTTTCTAATTCATATGGAATTTATTGCAGCCCATTTTCCATTTTTAGAATTGCTGCCCATTTTATGGTCAGTACCAGGGTTAAAAAATTGAACTAAAAATGTGCGAAATTTTGAAAATTTGCAATTTTTTGCTGGGGAACAAAATATTTTTAATCCAAAAATTATTAGCCATAATAAAACTAATTTAAAAATAAATTAGTACTATGTCATGTTAAAATCCAATGAAATATAAAATATCAGTAAAGAACAAAAACAAAAAAAAGAAACTAATTTTCCCATTTACTTTTAGCAGATACTAACCAAACTCTTTGGCCAGGCCGGAATGCATCACTCCTTGTCTTGAAAGATTTGCAGCCCAGTAAGTCAGAGAAAACAAATAGGCCTAGCTTGGGTATTCTTCAAAAAGAAATAGTGGCCTACCTATTTTCCCAAAGAAAAAACTGTTGGGTTGGTCATGTTGTTAGACAGGCCACACAGACCGCACAACCCAGTTTATAGCCTGCTCTTCCGAACAAATCCTGAAAAAAATTGTGCAATTCTGTCGTGAATTGACTATACGTTGAAAATGATGTGGGTCCCACATATCAGCAGGGTGGATTAGAGTAAAAAAATGAGGGTGCATCTGAGTAGTAAAAGAGGCGCTTTGCTTGTGTTCGGGAGTGGACCTGGTGCGTCCGTACTGTCATTCTTATATCTACAGTCCTCTCCCGATTCACTATGTTGACAGGGCCGGACGGCGGCGCCACGGCAAGTGCACCAAGGCGAAGGATAAAGTGTTGTCGCCAATGGGCTGGGCTGGGTTGGACATTCTTATTGAAAAATAAAAATGGACCGGAACTATTTATGACATTGACTATTATTTGCATGGGTCTGCTGGTTGCAGGAAGAAAATGGTGGGAGAAAGAAGACTGGTTGCTATCTTTGCCTAAGAATTATATCGACTGAATGTGACGACACTATCATAGGAAAAAATATCCTCCTGTTAACTCGTGAATTTAAACAACTGGTCCATGAGCATTTAGGTTTATTTGTTTATTTACTTATTTATGTTTAGGGGACCATGAACATGTACCTGGGACGGATTCATGTGAGCGCCTCCCTTCCAGTTAATTATGGGCTCCTCTATTGGGCCTTCATCACTGGGTTGCATGTTATCAACAAGTGGAAAATGTGTTCCTACGAAAAATAGTATGTGCTATGTATGGTATGGGGCACTAAAGGATCGGACCGTGCAACGACTTCCAAAACATTGTGTTTGTCGTTCTAACAACACATCAACCAACAGACGAAATATAGTACTAATTGTACATTGAAAGTAGCAGCGGCAGCAACCAGGGCTGGGGGTGCAATAGAAGCAGTAAGTAGGCCAGAAGAGTAAAGACGCAGCTCTTCCAAACCAAACGTCAGCCATCATTACAAAAGGGCTACCAAAAATAACAAATATATGCATCAAACTAAATAAAGATCCTACTACACCAAGTGTACGCATCTAACTAACTGGTTCAGTTAGACGTTACTATTTATTAAGCTGTGGAGATTGGCTGACGGCTTGAACCAGATGGGTGCCTGACGGGGGAAACTCCAGCCAGCAGGTCGAAGTCTGATACTTGCGACCCTCTCTCCTACTTTGGGCTGCAGAGCGTGGCAACACATATCAGGGTATGGTGCATGCAGAGACGCATGGTACGCTGTGTACACACAGTTTTGCCTGATAAACGGAACTGCGCTGCCATCATGATCCTTGCCATCGGTTATCTCTTGGTTAATTGGATAATCAGTCCGAGAAACAGAGAGCGTGTACCAAGGCTACTTACCGGCCTCCAGTCAAAAATTCCTAAAGGCCCAGAAAAGCTGGGATCCTGCTCAAATACCTTGCAGTGACTGTGATTGTATTCCACGAAACAACACGTCCGGTATGTGCGAACGATCATCAATCGTTCGTCGTCGTCTGATCGAGCCAGGAACCACCTGCAACTACCATGTCGCTTTTCTTTGAAAGGTTCTGGGATTAGGAAGGGTAGGGACACCAGGCGGCCTAGAACATTATATCAAGTTGGAGTCAAATAAAAAAGGGCTCTTAATGTAGTCAATCTTAAGAACAACATGTTATGAGCATTAATATTTTTTCAGTAAAGGTTGATAGTAATATAAGCAAGCCATTGTGATATCATAGGAAAGTAACATACTGATGTGACAGCTGTTTGTAGCGATGATTGGAGTAGGCCAGCAATACGTCCAGCCATAGAAGGAGTCGCAGCGTAAAGGAAGCCCATGTGTTCAATGGCATCAGAGAACCATGGAGGATGTATGATCCTGCGATGGACGTGTAGATTTGTCCACTTACCGCAATGACCTGTTGGATAGGCGAGACCGCGGTTGAAGAATGCAATTAGCCTGAAGTCTTTATAATTCACAGATCTTGTGGGCACTTGGGAGATTACAACCTTGAGCAAATCAAACTTGTTATCATGTTTTCTACTGTAAGATTCCGAGTATTCTGGGCCACGGTGCCAAAGCAGTGCAGTGTTAATCGAAGGAAGGGGGTCCATCGCCAGGTGTAGACCTCCACGAGCATCCAGCTGCCGCCATCGTTGATGAGCACCATCCGAGGCGTATTCATGCCGACCCAGTACATACCATTAATGTAGTTGAGGGTGAGGGGGATCGGATCACAGTCAATGGGGTGATGCTTGTGTCACGCCCAATATGCGACCCTATCCAAAAGGAACTCGAAGCTCCCACCAAGGATAGACCCGCATATTGAAACGCTTTTGCAAGGTGGATATCATTACATCAACATTACATAATAGATGGGGATACATACAAAAGGCATACAATGCCACACGAATACAATGTCATCATACATAAGAGCATCATCTGACTATGGATGAAACACAAACAGAAACTCAAACGACATCCACCCTGCCAGCCCAGGCTACCAACCTGGAACCTATCCCCTGATCGAAGAAGAAGCAGAAGAAGAACTCAACGCAAGCAAGCATCGCTCTCGCGTCATGATCATCACATAACCTGTACCTGCAACTGTTGTTATAGTAATCTGTGAGCCACGAGGACTCAGCAATCCCATTACCATGGGTATCAAGACTAGCAAAACTTAAAGGGAAAGGAAGGGGTAAAGTGGTGAGGTTGCAGCAGCGACTAAGCATATAACAACAGTCGTGAAGAGAGCAAAAGGAACGATCGTGAAGCTAGCAATGATCAAGAGGTGATCTTGAACTCCTACTTACGTCAAACATAACCCAAAACCGTGTTCACTTCCCGGACTCCGCCGAAAAGAGACCATCACGGCTACACACACGGTTGATGCATTTTAAATCGGATCTGGTGTCAAGTTATCTACAACCGGACATTAAGAAATTCCCATCTGCCACATAACTGCGAGCACGGCTTTCGAAAGTTTATACCCTGCAGGGGTGTCCCAACTTAGCCCATGTTAAGCTCTCGCGATCAACGAAGGATATACCTTGTCCCAGGAAGACCCGATCAGACTCGGAATCCCGGTTTACAAGACATTTCGACAATGGTAAAACAAGACCAGCAAAGCGTCCCACTGTGCCGACAAATCCCGATAGGAGCTGCACATATCTCGTTCTCAGGGCACACCGCATGAGCAATATGACGGGTTGGCATAGACCCTGGTTGCCCAGGGGGCGCCGGACATCGCTCGGTTTGGACCAACACTTAGACAAGCATTGGCCTGGGGGGGCTAAAATAAAGATGACCCTCGGGTCAATTACTCCCAATGGAAATTTAGGTGATGGTGAGGCAAATGGTAAAACCAATGTTGGGCCTTGCTGGAGGAGTTTTATTCAAAGCGAACTGACAAGGGGGTCCCATAAATCACCCAACCGCATAAGGAACGCAAAATCTAGGAACATAACATCGGTATGACGGAAACTAGGGCGGTAAGAGTGGAACAAAACACCAGGCATAAGGCCGAGCCTTCCACCCTTTACCAAATATATAGATGCATTAATTAAATAAGAGATATTGTGATATCCCAACATAATCCTGTCCGTCATGGGGCAATCTTCAACTTCACCTGCAACTAACAACGCTATAAGAGGGGCTGAGCAAAGCGGTAACATATCCAAACTATGGTTTGCTATGAAGGGTGTCAAAGGTTAGAGGTTCATGGCAATTTGGGAGGCTTGATGAGCAAGAGATAGGTAACGCAGCATAGCGATAGAACGAAGCAACTAGCATAGCAATGACAGTAATGAGATCCAAGGTCACGGTCATCTTGCCTGAAATCCCGCAAGGAAGAAGAATGAGTCCATGAAGAAGATGGAGCCACGAAGATGAACCAAGCGTGGACGAATGAATCCTCACGATCGCAACGAAACGGGAAGTATCAAGAAGAAGCACACAACATGGTAAACACACAACACATATACAAGACATGATGCACAACAAGCATGATGCAAGACAAGACTACATGAAGCTACTCATGGCAAAAGATGATGCAAACAAGAGCAACACACCAAGGCAAGTTTAAATGAGGCCGGAAACAACATATAACAATTCCGGTAAGTCCTCATATGCAAATTTCGAAATTGGTCCAGATCTGAATAAACATTATGTTGAAGTTGTTACACAGCAAATTAAGATGCACCAAGATGATCTACATGAGATTCTAGTCAAGTTAGATATAAAGTTCATTTAGTTCGGAGCTACGGCCTAGAAGATATGAGCAAAACAAGTCAAACATGGCATTGATGCAAAATGCATACAAAGATCAAGCAAACACCTCAAAACATGGATGCAACATGATAATATGGAACTACATGCAATTCTAAGCAAATTTCATATTGAGCACACTCAAAACGGAGCAACGGTGCAACACATACACTCCAAACAAGACACAACAACAATCTGCCCAAAACATCAACTAGGCATATTGCAAGCATCAAAACAATATGCTACAGCAGCTCAACATTATAACAAAAACCATGGACATGATTTAAAGGTAAAGCATAACAAAACATGAACACTGAGCTATCTCCAGAAACTACTAGAACATGCTCAAACACACATGGCAAGATTGCAAATAATAACAGTTTCAGACTTTGCAGAAATAACATCAGGTTGCAATGTTTAGAGCTATCAAACAACATGTTACAGGAACTTAACATGGCAAACAAAGGCATGGCATGAATCTACTAAACCCATAGAACAAATGTCCTTTACTGACCATGAGCCAAAAAGGCACAAAAAATATGATGGCACCCATATAAACTTAGCAAGTTATATGACAGATTCATACATGGCAGAAAGAACAATAAGTAGGCATGTTGGTGAGCTTGAACCACTCACCACAGAGCAATACATGGCATGAAAGGGCAACCAACGGTAAGACGACATGTTTATGAAGCTAAGCATGGCAAGAGATAGTTTATAGGGTGCATGGGTCAGTAGCAACAATCATGGCAACAACTGAACTTAATGTTAACAGGCTGACAGCAACATTATTTACCAAATTTAGAGCAAGATTACAACAGTCTACAGCAAGCTATAAATGCAACCAGGGGCATGGATGGATAGAATAAGACATGTAGAACAAAACATCCTTAGTGGACATCTCCAGAGTATGGATAGAATGACTTGTAGCAGCAGGTTTACATAGCATCACAAAATAACAGATTCAACCTAGCAAAACAGTAACAGCAAGTACACTACTTCACGAGCTCGATTCACTGACCACAAGTCATTGCATGACAAGATAAGCATAGCATCAGCAAGAAGACATGTTTATGAAACTAACCAAGGCAAGAACAAGTTCATAGCATGCAAGGACCAACTACAACAACCTTGGCAAAATTGAATAACATGTAAACAATCTGCCAGGAAACATTTTATAGCAAAAGTAGAGCAATAAAATGACATGCTAGACTACTCCATAGTTGCAAACACGGGCATGAATGGATAGAGAATAACCATATGTTCAAAACATCCTTACTGAAGTATCTCAAAATATGCTTGGATCTCTCTCTAGCATCAAGTTTACATGGGATCAAAATAACAGCAGAACAGGGACTAAAATCAGCAACATCACGAAGCCTAGTTTGCATGCTTGTTCTAGTCACCACATTGATCACAAAAGTACATGGCACACACCCCTGTAAATATGGCATGATGTAGTACAAAACACATGTAGAGATCAACCTCATAGGATGCACACATCAAGCATGGCAAAAATGACAAATGAGCATGTTCTGTTAACAGACAGCAGACAACATCATATAGCACTCTTGCAATGATGATTCGGGCATCAAGATGAACTCAAATGAACATGATGCAATGGAACAAAATGAGTCTCTCTCAATGAACAATTTAACATATTACACGCATGAAACGGAGCAGTATGCATGGAGTTATAGCACGTTGAACAGAGTAACAAAATGCACAAATCTCAGGGACTTAGCAGTTTTCAGAAGAAAAAAAACATGTGAGCGCATAGTAACTACACATCGCCCGGGGCGGGATTCCATGGGCTCTCACCTAGCGGGCCAGGCCCAGGTCGGAGAGGAGGAGGCCTGGCTTGGCGGGGCTGGGCCGGCAGCAGGGCCTCGCGGGGATGGCCCACGCGGTCGACCGAAATGGTCAACGCGCTCGTGCGCGGGACGAGGCGTAGGGCGCCAGTGGAACAAGGCCTGGCGGCGGCGGATCTTCGGCGAGGCTGGGACTTGGGCTTCGGCGACTGAGGTGAGGCCGGGAACGGGCAGATCTGGCCGGGGGCAACCGGATCCGGTGGATCCCGGCCGGGTTCAGGTGAAGACGTGACCGGCGACGGCGATATCCATGGCGGCGGAGGCTACCTGCGGGAGGAAGGGGTCGGCGGGGTGAGCAGGAGAAGTGGAGGAGGATAAGGTAGAGAGGAGGAGGCGGGGCTCCGGCCTGGCGTTGGCGCTCGCCGGCGCGGTTGCCGGGGTCGCCGGCGGGAGGCGCGAGGCGGCGGTGGTCGGGCGCTCGGGATCCCCTGGAGGCGCGGGAGGGAGCTCCTCCCTAGAGCACGCGGCACGGTGCGGGCACCTCGGGCCCAGATCGGCCCGGGGTGGGCCGCAGACGGGCTGGAGCGGGCCGCGGACGGGCTGGAGCTGCTGGCTGGGGCGCGGAGACGCCAAGTGGCGCCCGGTGGTTGGTGGAGGCGGCGGCTGGCGGCGGCGCGCCCATTGGCACCTCGCCAAGTGGCGGATCTGGAGCGGGGTGGCGCGGAAATGGGGATGGGAGGTGGCGGCTGCAGGTTGGAGGGGTGTGGAAACCAAGGAGGGAGGTAGGTGGAGGCCAAAATGGCAAGAGGATGTGATTAGATAGGAAAGGGGGCTAGGGTTAGAGGATTAGCTCCGTTTTGGAGCCGTTCGATCGCCATCGGACGGTCCGGAGCGGAGGGGGGTAGTAGTTGGGCCTAGTGGGCTGTGAAGAGAGGGTTAGCTGAGAGAAGAGGGGAGAAATGCAGCCCGGCAACTGTTTCCGTATACCGAAAACGTCCGACGAAGGTACCGGCAACCGTACCGCTATAAGTTTAACGGTAGGGCTATCAAACGAGCTCCGAATGCGACGAAACTTGACAGGCGCTCTGTCTACACTATAATAAGACCGCATGCCAACTATCACCCCATTCCGAGAAAATATTTATGCCACTTATAAAGTAATAATTAGGACATGCCGCGGGCGCGTGCGAGTGTGTCTTGGCTCGGAACGGACAACAGAGAGAACTGGGAGGACCCGAACGGATGCAAGTTTTGAAAAACATGCAGATGAAATCCAGATGATTACATGGAAAAATGCAACACACAAGCAAATGACATGGCAACGACGGCGAATAACTGGAAGACACCTGGCGCATCGAATCTGGGGCGTTACAGCTCGCCACTATACAATCGTTATGCTGCGTGACACGCCATTTCTGAAGATCAGGTGGCATCAGCAAGCAAGGAGTTGGCTTAAAAAGCTCCGGCCTGAGGGCTTTGAGTAAACGGTACAACCCCGACGAGCACGCGGCGACCGGCATGGTACTGAGATTTTCCACATGCAAGACAATGAGCTTGATTACCTCTATGGGGAGCGAATTACAGCCACTCTTTCGGTGGACGCTGCTTGGTTCTACCATTGCTAGTGCTTGGGTTTTGGAAGAGGGGGAGGCGCCTTAGCGGGGATGGAAGATTGGACGATTATGTGCGGACAAGGATGGAGAAGCGAATATGTGCTGCAGGAAGTGGACAAGTGATGATGACTACAGCATGCCGCTTGACTTACGAGACACGTACCAGCAGCGTAGGGTCATATCGATGCCAGACAACTTGCTTGAGTGATCACAGTAGTGGAACTCCCTACAGTACCTACTAGTACTATGCCCTAACTTGCTTGACTAGAGTAGTAGTGGAGTAGGACTCTGCTCTACTACTAGCACCGGAGGATTAGTATATTCTAATCTAAAATAGTTACAAACTTCAGTGCCCAAGCGTGGAACGACTAGGAACTGCCATCGGTGCTAACTCCAATCCCCAACAAAAAATGGTTGGCAGACATGGCAGTTGCAAACACCCGCGATGCAGTTACAGTACGTGTGTAAGGTTAAAACACCCGAGGCTATAATTTGCACCGGCTGACCACAAACAATGATACTAACATAGTTGTAAAATGGTCAAAGACCGTGTCTACGCGGTGTTTGGAATTATATGCAAAAAATAGCATGATGCACATGCATTGCACGGAACATCGAGATGCATTTTTTTACAAAACACCTGTTGTGATTAACCCATGCAGGAGTAATCCCATGTGTAAAAACTAATGATATCTCGAGAATTTTATCGAAAACATGGTATCTCGACCATTGCATCGAAAAAATGATATCTCGAGAAAGATGATAAATAAGGTGAGGAGGAGTGGGGCATGGTGGTGACTGGTGGTCGGACTGGGCGGAGGCATGGGGACGGATCGCGCCGGCAGCGGCCACCATGCCAGATTGTTCCAGAGACTTTCTTTTTTAATTGCTCGGCAATGAGTTTGTGGGAGATAAGGATGAACGAGGCAAAGCCTTATCTCTAAATGTGGAGAGAGGTGCGGGTATCTTTTTTAAAATTGTCATAGTTTGCTTTCTATCCGTCAGATATAGATCGGACGGTCTATACTATAAGATGGCAGGCACACCATCATCACCAACTCATTTTTTTCTCTACTCCTACTCATATATTACTTATACTTATACTCCTATAAAAGACTCAGTTGGCGATGATGGTGTATCTGCCATCTGCCATTTCTGACCATAAGATCTGCATCTAACGGCTCTGATGTAAGTTGTGGCCTTTTGCAACAATTCCCACTTCTCTCCTCTAGTTTACACAAAACCCCATAGTATCTTGAAACCAACCATATTCCTCCCTTACCTCATCAAAATAGCCCAAAGAATATATTTGGAGTGAAACATACGATATTTTTAGTGATATGTATATCAGAACTAAACTGTTTTCTTTCAAATTTGTGAATATGTATTATTCTACTTTGGATCCGTTGCAACGGACGGGCTCATTGCTATAAAGGTTTATCTCATGCATCGTCTGCAACGAACACCTGGTGTACTGGTCTAGGCCGGATGCCTGCAGCGCGATGGCCTGAGTTCGAATTCTGTCCTAAACTATAGCTTTTTATATATTTTCTAATATATACTTCTTTCACTATTGTACTGGGAGTGGAACCCACAGAGTACTTAGAATACAAGATTAAGGATGGATTCATTTCTTTCTAACTTTCTATACGAATCTGTAGCCAGACTGCAAGTAATGTACACGGTACTGACAGTGGAACCCACAGAGTACTTAGAATACAAGATTAAGGATGCAATTAAATTTTTTATAGATGAAGAATCATACACGCAATTAACTCAAATGGATTGGACGTGACTCTATTATTCTCCAACAACAACCGACAAATTTCCTCCCGTGGGCCGGAGTAGGTTTCTCGGTTTGCATGAGGGTTTAACAAAGGGGTTTGATGGAGGCGAGGAGGCGCATTCAGCCGGGCGTGCAGCGGGCGGCGCAGTACTATTCGATTTGACAGTTACTAGTATATTATAAAAAAGAAAGAAGAGTAGTAGAGATAGAGATACGAGTAGATATAGAGACTAGGGAGGAGCACCATCTAATTCTTCGTGTGCTACTCCTGCGCTCCATTCGGCCGCCGCAACCTCCCCTACAGCCACTCCCTCCTGTGCTCCATTCAGGGGCACTATTGAAATTTGGGGAGCACACTCTCGCGACTGCTGGCAGCAACGACTTCACCGACGACGACTTCTTCCCCGACCTCAGCAACCTCCTCCTCAACGACATGGGCGACAACCTCAATGCCAACGGTGCTTCTCCCATTGCATCGTATGTGTTTATGTCCGTCCTGTCCGAAATCGTGGTAGAATTCATGTTTATAGTCTGTGTCCTAGATTCGATCTGTTCATCTACTATGATAGTCCACATGATTAGTTTAAACTCTGTTATAGACATCATGGTTTATTTTGTGCTTATTCAGACTAAATCTCGTAGTAACTTGCTCATATATTCAACTGGCGCACCGTCCCCTACAGCCACTCCCGTTTCATGGACGGCCTGGTCGATGCCTCCAAGGAGCCCTTTGTCTACTTCTATGAGTGCCCGATGCTGTTTTGGGGCTCGCCGGCGGACCTCGTGCATCACCTCACGTAGTCGTCCGTCTATCACTACTGGCCCACGGCGAAGAACATCAAGTACGAGACATGCTACCCGTTCATTGTGCCGGAGTAGCTGGAGGATCACTGCCGCCTGCTAGTCTTGGAGGATGACGGCAGCGTCTTCCTCTTGATCGTGGGCACAGGAGAGGCCCGTGCAAGCCGCCGCCCCGTCTCTATAGTGTGCGTCAGGGGCGACGCCGCTGACGCTGACACTGACACGATTCCGATGTACGGGTGCGTGCTCACTATTACTACCCCTCCGATTTACGTGGGCGGCGACACTGGCTTCACGAAGCTGACTAGGACTCTGCCAAGCTGGGAGCTTCCCGCCGATGTGGACATGGAAGACGCATGGTATGATTTCCACCCCCCGCCCAACATGGTGCACGGGGACTCCAAGGAGGTCCACCTGGACATATGCATTATCAAGTTAAATGTTGATCATTAGTCTTCTCTCAATGTAATCCGCAGTCTAAGCATGTGGAGACTTACATGCATGATCCTGCTCTATTGGAGTATCACGCATGAATAAAACTGTATCCATTTATGGTTTAGTCTAGAATCTTCCACGTATGAAATTTTTACTATAGTACTGGTGAAAGACTTAAGATGAACCATTTCTTACATCTCCTCTGCCCCGTTCCAAGTCATCCTGATTTAATCCCTCCGCCTCGGTGTATAAGGGCATGGTTAATACTTAATAGTATAGCCAATTGTTGACTATAAGAAAGTGCCATGTCATCTGTAGCCAACATGTATAAAAATCGATACTCAAAAACTAATTCTTAAAGATCATTTCTTGCAAAGCACAATAAGTGTTATTTCTTCACAAGTTTTGGATGCAGGTTGAACAGTTGAACGCTTTTGTTTGCAAAAGATATTTTTTATCTATTTCACGCAGATGTTTTTGAGCTCTAGAGATGAAATAATACCCAAAGAAACCTATTGATACCCGTTACACATGAGATGACCCCCACATCCTTTGTCAAAATAAACAACTCCCCGATCAATGCATTTCACTATTCCGCGCAACACACGGGCACCATACTATATATTAGTATGACCAAAAATTGAACTAACATTATATATAGTACGATAAATGCTGATGCATGTCACCTAAAATTAAATCATTGAAAACTATGTTCAAATACGAATCCAACGATATAGTTTTTGGTGACATGCACTAACATTTTGTTAATTAAATATTCAGTCAAATTCAATGGGGGACTAAAAAACTATGACCGTTGTAGTACTAGTGTAGAGGGTGGCACTGCACATGAGTCTCACCTCGCTCGTGGCGTGGCAGTAAAGCTGTCATATCACAAAACCCAACTACTCCGAATAATAAGTGGCCTAGTAAAATAAACGGACAAGCAACCATCACATCCCTCCTTTTTGCATTTCATCTCTCTGCATTTACTTCCTCCGGTTCATCTTGCACACTCGATCCCTAGCTACTACTCCTAATATCCCTAGCTACCACTCCTAGGGCCAGTTCTTTTGGCGGCTTAAAAAATAAGCCGTCTCTTCCCTAGCTTTTCCCATAAGACTAGTCACATTGGAGAGTAACATTAAGGCGCCTCACTCATTTATTTGGACTTCTAAACTACTACTAGTACCTCCGTCATGGTTTATTCATCACCATTGTAATTTGTGCTAAAGTTTGACCAAAGATTTAACTGATAAAATGTTAGTGCATGTTACATATGCATGTACTTACAAAATGCGTACGAATACACAAGGTTTCCAAACTTTTCCTTTTACATACTTAATTAAGGACGCTAATAATTCCCGAACGTTCGGGATTTATCATTTGCGTCCCAAAACTAATGAGATCACCTTACAAAACTAAACTTTATTCCTAATAAAAGCCACGGCTCGCAGCAGCGCTTGCGGTGCGCCAGGAGTGCCCTGGTGTGCGGCCATTTCCCAGCGCGCCAACACAACGCCTCTTCCTCAGCCTCGCAACTCGCAAGGTGCTGACTGGCGGCTTGCCGGCGGGCGAGCACGATCTCACCAGTGTGGTGATCCGGCACCAACAGGTACTCCTCCTTGCTGGAAGCATGCACCCGGTCCACGTATCCTCAAGCGTAGATGAGGCGCTTGGGCCCGACTAGACTTAGGGCTTTGGCACGGGCATCCTCCGCCACCCTCACGACCCTCGCACGAGCCTTCTGCCAAAGAACCAATTGTCTGACTCTCTCGAACGCGACATAGGCTTGCCAGGCAGCTTGCCCCGCGGCGCGCTTCTATTCCTCGGCCTTCTTCTCCGCCACTATTTTGGCGCGCTCTGCCGGAGGCAAAGCCTCCCACAAGCCGACACCCATTTCTTTCCAAAGCTCCTCAAGGCTAGGGGGCTCGGCGGGCAGCGCGGCGTTCTCCTTGTAGTGGGGAGCCAACGCGTCCTCCGACGCGCGTGTTGGCAAGATTGGGAACACCGACACGTCCACCTCGACGCGTTGCGGCAAGGAGCAGAACGCCGACGCGTCCTCCTCGACTAGTGGCGGCGAGGAACGGAACGGCGACGCATCCTCCTCAACTAGTGGCGGCAAGGAACGGATTGGCGACGCATGACCATTCGTGCAGTGCAGCAAGGGGCGCCCAGGGCTTGGGAGGGGGGATGCCATGGTGGTCGACGTGAGAGGGAGGGGGACGAGATAGCGATGAATGTGAGCATTCTTCTGAATGCCGTGGGAGGCGCAGTATTTATAGTGATCAATGGCACACCTACGTAATATATGGACTGAGCTTCACTGACTTAACTGCGGGTCTAGTTGCGTCACTGACATGTGGGCCAGATGCCTGTTGGGCCCACATGTCAGTGGCCCAATGCACCTACAGTTAAGTAACTGAAGCAGCTACGTCGGCATATTTGTTGGAGTAAATGATGGGCGAGGGAAGGGGTGGAAATATTGCTGGTCACAACGGATTGAACGAGCACGGGGGAGGAGAGTCATGCATGCAGATTTTTTCCACACGGGGTGGAGGGGTGGGACTGCTTGAGGGAGAAGGAGAGTCAAGCAGGCATTCAGATTTCAAGGTGCACTAAATTATTGCATGCGATGATTAAGGCTGGCCATAGTGGTGGTAATGTGGTACTCCCTCCTTTCCGGTTGCTTAATTTGAAATCTCTTCAACCAAGGTAGATGATGAACGGTGGAATTAATTCCGTAGTTTGCAAAAGTACTTAATTAGTACTCTCGTTTTTCTCAAATTTTTGTGTAAACCAATGCATTAATTACACCACATGCATGCATGACCACTCCTATAAAAATCTTAGTTGGTGGTGATGGTATGTCTGCCTATGGACAACGTGAGCCATTCGATCTACTTGGAACCAATGGCTGAGATGTGTGTGCACAGAGACATGGCCTTGCCATGGGAGGTACTGTATAGCAGATATTTACCCACCTCTGCCACTGTATAAAATACGGAACTACTCATTCCAGCCTCATTTCCTTTCTGGTTCATCTCCTTGCATTCTTGCCGGCGGCGGCGAAGGTTCCTGAAGATGGAGTCCAGACTCTAGAAACTACTACAAAAACTATTACACCACCTCTATCATGGTTAGAGTAGGTGAAATTTTTGAATCGAGCCCTTTAAACTAGAAGGGAGGTAGTGGTACTCTAATAGCTAACCTTGTGGTGATGACTAGATAGGACATGGCACGCACCTGGACGGAGGAACTAGTCTGCATTGTGCATTTAAGTTTTGTCCGAAGTCAATGTACCTATACTTTGACCAAACTTATAGAAAAATGTACATCAACATTAACAATGTCAAATCAATATTTTTATACTCATTATAAAATGTAGTTTTTATACTCATTATAATCGGTATTGTAGATATTGATATTTTTAGTATAAATTTGGTCAAAAACTTTGCAAACGGTTGATGGAAGTAAAAAGGACCAGAGCGAGTATCATGCATGCAGAGTAGGCAAAACAATTGCTCATTTATAGCCGATCAAAGTCTCAAAGTGCGCGACCGTGTGAGGGAGGCGAAGGTTGTGGGAAGCGCGACGATTGAGTGAATGTGAAGTTACATCCACGTGCCGGCATGGCATGCAAACATGCAGAAGCTATACCGTCAGGCCTACGATATGGGTCTAGTAGACATGAAATCTAGTGGGTCCCGCATAGTACTCGAGAACTCTTTGGGGGCTTGCAGCCGTTTATCCACTAGGCAAGCCAACAACCCCACGCCGTTCGCACACCCTACTCGTCCCCGTCTTCTACCTTACAATACTTTGCTCCCAGTCGTCCCGTCCTTTCACATTACACCAGTTCAACTTCTCCGAACCGTCCTCCAAAATCCATGGCCTCCCAAATCTCCATGGTCGCCGCTGAGTACCAGGTTAGATCCATCACCAGCGATGAGTTCATCGTCATCTACACCCGTGGATCCATGACGGTGAAAGAATGCCTTGCTCTCTTCAGAAGCATGTTCGAAAACTCAAAGGATGAGTGGGTCACTGGGCTAAATGTTGAGTACACCACAGTGCTAGAAATCGAGAAGATTCTAAAGGAGGCAGAGAAGAAGAAGCCACCGAGATCCTGGTTTGCGTACATAACGTGTGCTTGGTCTACCACATATGCCATGCCCACATTGAGTGCCAGGATTTTAAGGACTTCCTCAAGGACGAAAGAGTGAAATTCATTATTGTAGACTTTGGGAACGACATGGATGTCCTGGGTCGGATAGGCCTCCTTGTAGGCCAGCCCTTCGATCTTCAGAAGGCAAGCCTGGTGTCCTCCTCTCGGTCTTCAATACTGACCCTGGTAGCAGCCATGATTGATCCTTCATACGCTAAACTGAAGAAATCTCACCACAAGTTTCATCTTGCATGGGAGTCAAAGACAATAGATGAAGATCACATCCTGTATGCAGCAACGGATGCCTACCTTTGCTTAAATATCTACAAGAGTTGGATGAAGAAGCAGAGCCCAGTGTCCGGTTCAAGCAAAGAAGCGGCGGTGAAGAGGAAGAGGAAGAGGAAGAGGGATGAGGACGATATCGAGGACGTGGACTCAGACTCCGAGTAAGGTGGCAGTGATGTTGCTCATGTTGGTTCTACTACAGTGTCAAATGGACTAGTTGCTTAGTTTTATTTTAGGGGTGTGTTGTGCTGAGCCCCCAGTAGAATTATATTTATGTTCTTTCTCGTTATTTAAACTTTATGTTCTTTCTCATTACTTGAACTCTTTAGTACGTATAGTAGTACTAGTACTATGTCTTACTACTATTTTTCTTGCAGTTGGTACTACTGCTCATATCTTCGTGTTCCTACTGTACTTAATATGTTCGTACTAGTAGTATAATTTGGGTCAGTCGATTTGTGAAGGAAGAAGACGGCAAGCTACCCCAGTATCTATATTAGGGTGACAGGGTGCCCATGATCTATCTTATGAGTGTGGGGTGTGGAATGCAGTTCGCCAGAAAAAATGGATCGTGCCCGGGGTTAAACGGATGGCGGGGGTGGGGGAGCATGGCGGTGGCAGGCGGTTCAGGGGAGGGCGGGGTGGTGGCGGCAGGCGGTTAGGCGTGTGGCGGGCTGAGAAGATGAATAGTGCATCAATTTCAGAGGTTGAAGAAGCCCTTCTAGCCATCCATGTTGCATCCAACGGCTCACAAGAGTCAACTAACCCAAATTGCTCCTTTAGATTGCAGGATCCACGTGGCATTCAAGGTCTGGAAGGTAGATTCCGCGTTTGAACACAGTTTGTGGGCTCGGCGCGGGCGCGATCAGCTTCCACCATGATAGCCACCATGCGCGCCTCCTCCGCATGGGCGGAGACGACAATGACACGCTAGTTCCTCCTCGTCAGCGTGCTGGAGCACACGCTCGTCCTCCTCTTCGTACACTGCATGCATAGACGCGGCTCCACCAGCTGCTCGCGTGCTTGGTAGCGCAGCGGCGTCGCAAGGAGGGACTGCAGACGATGTGAGCGGGCAAGCCTTCGGCTTCATGGTACAGGGATGGCGGCGACACTGCGGTAATGGGCAAGAACTAGTTGGTCGGAGCAGGCGGGCGCCGGCATGCGCTACGGTGGTGGCTGCATATTGATGAGTGCACGTATGGGAGCTTAGTTTAGTTTTATATAGGGTTGGTCAAACGTAAAATAAAATCGTACTAGTACACGTAAACATTAGACTGAAGCAGCGCTAATATTAGTTACCACAACCACGATACAGAATCCTATGCAAGCGTGTGCACCACGGCCACGCGGTCAGTCGAACGATGCGTCACCGTGTCATGCTCGAAGGACACCCACTGAACCTTTTTGTGTGTGTGAAAACAATCCCCGAATATTACTCAACTTTTTTTTCCTGGAAAAGTTCTTGACACTACAATATTTCCATATATTTGAATTTAGCTCTAGTTTGTGTTTTTTTGGATTTGGACGTTTTAGGTGCGCCCTAGTTTTTTTAATACTGTGTGTGTGTGACAGAGAGAGAACGTGTGTATGTGTCCATATGTGTGTTGTGGTGGAAGGGCAATGTGGAGACAGTGTGCGTGTGATAGAGACATAGAGAGGTGTGAATGTGCAAATGATCATGCATGAGTGAGACATAGACAGATGCCGATACGTTGTGTATACATCATAGAACGGTCTTCTATTTGTACTTGTGTGTGTGTGTGCGAGAGAGAGAGAGAGAGAGAGAGAGAGAGAGAGGAGCATCCGTAACACAACAACCATCTCTCTCGATTCGTCCGTCCATTGCACAATCGCATGTAACACATGCATCAGCGCACACATTTTGACACCCTCACCCGGCCCCTGCCCACCTCAAGGCCCGCACATCGCTCTCTATCTCGCACGCACAATCTCTTCGTGAAAACCCTATTTAGCATGTAGCTTTCCGTCACATACACACACATTTCTCTCCATAGGTTTGATTCTCCCAATACCTGACACACACACACACTCCCCCTCCCCCGAGCACACAATTCATCCCCATCCAAGGCTATATGGCGACCAATCTCGCTTCTGCTTATCTGCACCCCAGCATGCACAACACCTCAGCCTTCAAAGAGGGAATCGAGGAGATCGAAGACGGCGACCACACTGCACTAGAGAATGCAGGGCCATTTGGAAGCAGGATGATGTGACGACGGCTGAGTGATTCCTCCCCCCCTCTCTCGCCCGCACAAAATTACCAATCCCTCTCTCTCCCGCACATAATTATCAATCCCTCAACCCACGAGATACTTCCCCTCTCGTCCATGTTTTTCTAGTACTCTCATCAAACTTGTTGTCTCTTCTCCTTCCACATCTACAGAATCCGGATGCACACACATCTCACATATACTACATGTCTCCATCTATCTCACAGACCTAACGTCTTCCTATCTCTCTCTCTCTCTCTCTCTCTATCTCTCTCGTTAGGTTTGTCTCCTACTATCTTGTCCACATACACACAATCTTTCCCGCCCTATCTGCTCCATCTTCGCAAGCTCTCTCTACACGTTTCATTCACACATTGGGATGTGTTCAAACTGTTGCTTTTATAATGGATGATGTAGAGTTATGGTTGGTTTTGTTGCATCCTACAAAGTAATAACTATGAAATGCATTTAGATTCTCATTTGAGTGGGAATATCTGAGTTTGAGCATATTGTGAAGTACTATAGACCTCGTATACATCTTGGAATTTCACAATGATTGTAACTATTGAATTGTACAGACCATTACATTTGAAGTCAGTAGCCTAATATATTTATTTCACAATTACAACAAATGATTAATTCACTACAAACTAAGAAAACGAATGTGTACTCCCTCCGTTTTTATTTAAGTCCACGCATTAGCATTGGTCAAAGTCAAGTTTTCTAAACTCTCAAAAAGTTTATAACAAAAAAATTAACATATACAATAACAAATAAATACCACTAGATTCATTATTGAAGGTACTTTCACACCATACATATTTGTTATGGTAAATGTTTATATTTTTCTATAAACTTGGTCAAACTTTAGGAAGTTTGGCTTCGGTCAAACCTAATATGCAGAGTTAATAAAATCGGAGGGAGTACTGGTAGTTACTAGTACTACTCGCTAGTTACTTAGCCCAATCACCCAACATGCCACACGGGGAGTTCAGTGTCACAAAATTTGAAGGTCGGTAGGAAAATCTCTCGTGACCCTGATTCGAGCAGTGCGAAGTTACCATCATAACCTTCAGAACAGGTCTACGGATTACGCTTGGTAGGAGCATGTTTTCATAACTTCAGGTTCACCCTACCCAGCCAACCCCACCCCGACACCCAGAGTAGTACACCTGAATACTCCCCATTTTCTATCCCCACACCAAAATAGACTTCTCCACGGCACCGCAGCCTTCGTGCTCCTCCCCTTCTCCATCAGCGCACTCGTCCACCGCAGCGCATCTGCCTCATCGACGACCTCGTATGCCGCACTGGAGCCGGTCCACCATCGTCGTCGTACATGGACCCTCTTCCCCGGCACCGTCTTCCATGGTCTCGGGTCTGCTTCCCGGAAACCAATGCCAAGAGCAGAAGCACCACCGTCGTGGACAATGAACTGACTCTCGTTACCGACCATGATGCACAAAAGCCATCGCGACCATCGTTCTCCACCTCGATTGGTAATGTGTGTATTGACTCACTTAGTACATGTGCAGTTCCAATTTTGTTCATACCTACCCTTCAAATTTCCTGGTTGCTATTGTTCCCGTAAAAGTAATTGGTTATAGCCTCCATTTTCCAACAGAATATCAACTTGTAATTGTGCGTCGCTCCTGTATTGCGCTGTGCTTGGGTAGGTTCTTCATCTGCAACCAGTAGTGTAGCAAATGATGGAAAGTTTTTTAGAACTAGCAAGATGCCCATGCGTTGCACGGAACATCAAGAGGCATTTGTATGAGTAGTTTATATCTTGTAGGAGAAAAGGGTGAATGAGGGATGGCCTTATTTGCAAATCTGGAGAGGGGTGTGGGTATGTTTCTGCAAAATTGCCATAGTTTCCTTCCTATCCGTCGGATATATATCGGACGGCCTATATTGCATTATGGCAGGCACAACATCATCACCAACTCTGTTTTTTAAAAGAAAAATGAAAAGAAAGTAGAAAAAAAGAGTAGAGAGTAGAGTAGTATAGATAAATATTAAATATAAAATAAATATAACAGTAGAGAAGAGAGTAGAGATAAATATTAAATATAAAATAAATATAACAGTAGAGAAGAGAGTAAAGATAGTAGGGGCGTCGGGAAAGGATCGCGCACGCGGGAAAAACGGCCGAGTGCACGCTAGTTTGGCCGCGCGGCGTCTGGCACGCCTTATAAAATTCAATGCCCTCCCACCGCTTTGTGCCTTGCCACCGCTCTATCCCCGCTTTGTGCCTTGCCATCGCTCTCTCCCTGCTCTGCGCCTCACCACCGCTCTCTCCCCACTCTTTCTCACATACTGCGGTGTCCGCACGCGCCCCTCTGGTGGCTTCTCCGCTAAGATCCGATTCCGCAGGATGCGCCTCGGCCTCGGAAATTTCGACACCGCCAACGAGGCAGCCCGCGCGTATGACGCGGCGACGTGGCGCCTTCGGTGGCCTCATAGAACATTGAACTTCCCCAACATGCCGATGCGGGAGCGGGCACAGGAGCTCGCGCCTCTGCCGCGGCTTATCATCGACGAGTATTGTCGGGACAACCGAAGGCGGGAGCATCATATCGGCATCGCCGAGATGGACGAGGAAGCCATGGCGCTGTGGCGCCAATGCTTCCTGCAGGACATCATCAACGAGCACGAGTTCTATGTGCAAAGGAGGGCGGAGAGGGAGAATAGGAGGGCGGAGCGAGCTGCCTATCGCAAGGACAAGCATACGCGAATAGCAGACGCTCAATTCAACATGAGGCTAGGAGCAGCGTTACCCTGGGAATCCGACGAAGATCGGTATCTTCACGCCTACATTGGGACGTCGGAGGAGGACATCACCGAGGAGGAGTTGGACGAGGAGGAGTAGTTGAAGTATCTATTTTTTTATCTATCTATGCTATATCTATGCTGAGAACAATCTATGTCTCTACTCTCTATCTCTACTTCTCGATCTCAGCACTGTAAATGCTTTTTAAAGCGCCGCGTGTTGCGCTTCTGTTGGAGATGCTCTAACATGGCAGATGAGTGCTTTAATGTTGCCCACAATATGCGTGAGTATTACTAGTATATTTTTCTTGCCATGTTGAGATTTCAAAACCACGAGTGCGAACAGCAGAGGAGCAATGAAGAAGAAACACGGGATATTGGGGTGTCATGCCCAATATGCGACACTATCCTAAAGCGACTCAAAGGTCCCACCAAGGATAGAACCGCATATTGGAACGCTTTTGCAAGGTGGATATCATTACATCAACATTACATAATAGATGGGGATACATACAAGAGGCATACAATGCCACACGAATACAACATCACAATACATAAGAGCATCATCCGACTACGGACGAAACACAAACAGAAACTCAAACGACATCCACCCCGCTAGCCCAGGCTGCCGACCTGGAACCTATCCCCTGATCGAAGAAGCAGAAGAAGATCCCGACATCCACCTCGCGTCATGATCATCGCATAACCTGTACCTGCAACTGTTGTTGTAGTAATCTGTGAGCCACGAGGACTCAGCAATCCCATTACCATGGGTATCAAGACTAGCAAAGCTTAATGGGAAAGGAATGGGTAAAGTGGTGAGGTAGCAGCAGCGTATAAGCATATATGGTGGCTAACATACGCAAATAAGAGCGAGAAGAGAAGCAAATGGAATGGTCGTGAAGCTAGCAATGATCAAGAAGTGATCCTGAACTCCTACTTACGTCAAACATAACCCAAAACCATGTTCACTTCCCGGACTCCGCTGAAAAGAGACCATCACGGCTACACACGTGGTTGATGCATTTTAATTCGTATCTGGTGTCAAGTTATCTACAACCGGACATTAGAAAATTCCCATCTGCCACATAACCGCGGGCACGACTTTCAAAAGTTTAAACCCTGCAGGGGTGTCCCAACTTAGCCCATGATAAGCTCTCGTGATCAACGAAGGATATACCTTCTCCCAGGAAGACCCGATCAGACTCGGAATCCCGGTTTACAAGACATTTCGACAATGGTAAAACAAGACCAACAAAGCCACCCGATGCACCGACAATCCCGATAGGAGCTGCACATATCTCGTTCTCAGGGCAACACCGGATGAGCAATCCGTACAACTAAAACCAGACCTCAAGTTTCCCTGAGGGGGCACTGCAAAGATGACCCTCGGGCTCCGGAAACCCAAGGGAAAAAGGGCTATGTGAGGCAAATGGTAAAACCAAGGTTGGGCCTTGCTGGAGGAGTTTTATTCAAAGCGAACTGTCAAGGGGGTCCCATAAATCACCCAACCGCGTAAGGAACGCAAAATCCGGGAACATAACACCGGTATGACAGAAACTAGGGCGGCAAGAGTGGAACCAAACACCATGCATAAGGCCGAGTCTTCCACCCTTTACCAAGTATATAGATGCATTAATTAAATAAGAGATATTGTGATATCCCAACATAATCCTGTCCATCATGGAGCAATCTTCAACTTCACCTGCAACTAACAACGCTATAAGAGGGGCTGAGCAAAAGCGGTAACATAGCCAAGCAATGGTTCGCTAGGAAGGATGAAAAAGGTTAGAGGCTGACATGGCAATTGGTGAGGCTTGAGCAACAAGAGATAGGTAGCACGGCAAAGCGATAGAACGAAGCAACTAGCATAGCAATGATAGTAATGAGATCCAAGGTAGCGGTCATCTTGCCTAAAATCTCGCTAGGAAGAAGAACGAATCCATGAAGAAGACGAGCGGGAGTAGTCGAACAAATCCTCACAATCGCAACATTACCGGAACTAAGAAGCAACACCGGAAAGAAACAAACAACATGGTAAACAACCACCACTTAAACATGGCATGATGCACAATCAAGTATGATGCATGCCCGGTTTAAAGAGGCATGGCATGGCAAAGTGCAACAAACAATACTACAAGTTAAGTGGAGCTCAATATGCAACGAGTTGCATATTGACGAAACACCACATTCAAGTTATTTAGTTCACTCTCGTTTAGGTACCCAACAATATTAAATGTTGGTTAACATGGCGAGGTGAAGCATAATTAAATTACCTATCTAGGCAAATTTAAATGAGGCCGGAACAACAAACAACAATTCCGGAAAAATCCCCATGTGCATATTTTGAGTTTGGTACTGTTCTGCCCTAAACCATATTTTAGATTAGTTAAACATGCAAAGTGATGACACCATGTTAATCTAGGCATTTTTCCACCCCATTTACATATAAAGTTTATTTAAGACCGAGCTACGGTTATTTAGTTATGAAATAAATCATTTTAACATGGCATTTATGCAAATTAATGCAAACAACAATTTTAAACATTTTAAACGTGGATGAAAGTGGCATATTATTAATCTACACAAAATTCTAAGCATTTTACATATATAAATCATTTTAATCCGATGAACGGTTTGTGAGTTATTAAATGTATGAAGCATGAGGGTTTTTCTGTAAAACAGTAAATCACTGGAATAACTAGCAAAATCGCAGACAGGGAAAAAAACTACACGGGCCAAATCTGGAGGAACTGGGCTGAACAGGATTTGGATGGGGCGCAGCTCACCTTGTGGGCCTTGGCCCAGGTCGGTGAAGCAGCAGGCCAGCGGGCAAGCTGGGCTTGGCGCGGCGCTGAGCTTTGACACGGGATGCGGCCCACGCAGGAGGGCGACAGGTCAACGGCCACGGGCGAGCGCTCGTCCGCTTGAACTGGCCATGACAGAGCGGAACGACGGCGGGACTTGAGCAGCTGGAAGCCTGAAACGGCAGCGCGGTGGCGAGAGCCGGTCAGGAAGGGCCGTGGCTGGAGGAGGAGGCGGATCCAGCCGGATCTGAGGCGGGGGAAGGGCGCGGACGACGCTGAAGAGCTCAGGCGGCCATGGCGAGAACCAAGCGAGGCAGGGGTCGAGGCGCATCTGGTCCTCCTGCTCAAAGTAGAGGATGTAGGGGAAGCAGAGACCGGCAGTGAGGGATGTGGGGTCGTGAGGCGGCGACGCTCGGGCAGACGGGAGGAGCGGGCGACGGCGGTCCTGCACGCGGACTAACACCGGCGAGGTACGGTTGCCGGTGGTGGCGCCTGAGGAGCAGCGGCAGTCGGGCACGAGGTGCTCGAGGAGGAATCGAGCGGGAGGAGCTCAGGGCCTAGGTTGCAGGATTGGGTGGATCGAGGGAAGGAGGTGGTTGGCCCGATCGGGAAATCGAGGGAGAGAGGGTGGATCTAGAGGGATCCCGAGGGGAACTGGCTGGCGGCGGCTCGATGGGACAAACTCCCTAGAAGTTAGGGTTGGTCTAGTTTATATATAGTCTGCGGATTAGAATAGAGACTAATCTGGTCCGTCCGATCGAAATCAAGCGGTCGAGAATAAATGGGTTAGGTGGCCCAAATAAGAAAACGGGGATGTTTCATAGATGTTAGGGGATGATTCGAATCCAACGGTCATGACCGTGCGGTTCGGGTTCGGGGAAGTTTCGGACACGCGCGCGAGGGGGGCTGCGAGCTGGCAAGAGAGGTTTGACAAAATGCCATGGAGACAAAGGGTTTTGATGGGCTCAGAAAAGAGAGAGAAGAGAGCGGTCCGGTTGATCTGAGAGAAGGTCAACCGAGACACGGAAGAAGCGGCAACTACGAGCGGATGCAAGTTTTATGAAAACATGCAGATGCAATGCGCATGATGCTATGAGATGAGATGCAAGACATGAACAAAATGCAAAACAAAAAAAACAAAAACCCAACCACGGAGGAAATAATATAACACATCTCCGGAAAAGGCAAGAGTTGGAGTTACAAATATGGGAAGTTGTATCCGGGGCGTTACAACACTCCACCACTACGAGAGGTTCTCGTCCCGAGATCTAGGATGGCACCGGAGGGAAAAGGAAGAGCAAGATAAGAGGTAAAACTAAGTTGCTTCTTCAACAAACGAGTGAAACCATGAACCTTGAGAGTTTGAGCAAAATGAAAGAAGGAAAACAATGAAGATGAACACAATTGAGAGTACTGTGGTAGAAAATAGAAACAAGGAACACCATGTGAACCTTGGGGGTTGAAAGACATAAGAAAAGCGTTACAATGGACAAGAAGTACATGCAAGCACTCCGGTTGAAACGAGATGTACAAGGAATGACAAATATCAATTAAGACACCACTCCGGTTGGAATTGGGAGGAATAGAATATGAACTTGAGAAGATGAGATGATACTTGATGAAATCAACAACACAGTACCTCCAGAACTATTGAAAGAATGGCATAATGGGTAAGAAGGATTTCAGACAGCACTCCGGTTGAAAAGAGAGGCAAAACTTGATAAGATGAAAAGAACTTGAAGAGATGACACCACACTCCGGTTAAATGGATAAGCACGAAAAGAACATGATCCTCAATTCAAGAAGATGAGAGAAAAGAGCAACATCACAATGTCTCCGGGAGAAAGAATAGAAGATAGATCATTGGAATAACAAAGTGGAGTAGAAAATGCCAACTTCTGCCACAAAAGAACTTGGAAAGCACCCTTCCAAGACGGTTAGAATGGAGTTGTTGAAAAACCAACAACGAAAAGAACAAGCTTGTTGTGGGCTTATGGCAAACGTCTCAAAATGATGAGGTAAAAACCGGCCACTAACAGAAACAATTGATTGGTTTGAGATCGGCGAAGAGATGAAAACTTCTTCCCCCAAGAGGATAAAGAGCAAGCTTGGGTCAGGCATAATCACCACAATTAGCAACAACCCTTAAGGAAAGGCTTTAGGTGAAATCTGACACAAGATAACTCCAACAAAGAAGTTGATTGGTCGAAAAGATCTCTTGAACAAAGAGAAAATGATGTATTTAAAATACCTCATTCTTGACAACATGTGAATCATGAAGCATGAAGGGAAATTGTCAAGAATGACATAACACCATCTCAAAAGATAAGATAGAGAGAATTGCACTTCGGAATGCAAGATGAAGAATACTTGAACTCCTCACTAACAACATGTGTTGAGGACCATGTTTATTTTTGAGTATAGCTTGGCGGATCATAACTCCGAGAGAAATCTTGACGAACAATTTAAGAATGAATAGGGTCCTTGATAGACCACCATGTAGAACCTCCATGAAGAAATCCGGTAATAAAAGGATGATAGAAAGAAAGAGAGGTTGACAACACAAGGTGAACGATGATTTAGAAGGAGTTTCGCGATGATATAACCGAGAGAACTTGGAACTTCGGAAAGAAAAGATGAACACTAGAACCGAGAATTACTTCATCATGATCAATCTCCGGAAGAAAAGAATTGAATCGCCTTGAGGAAATAAGAATACGATTTATTGTATGCTTATCCTTCATCAAATTCAATTGATGACAAGCAATGGATTTGGCACACTACTTATTCCCGTAGAAAGGATTAAAAGAGATATAGTGCAAACTTGAGAAGGTATTGATGGAACCACCGGTGGGATTGGAAACAATGAATGAAATGATACGGTAGCAAAGGAAGAGGAATCTTGAACGAACCACCGTAAAAATTGGAAAAGAGAGTAGCAAGGGCACAATTCACCGGAAAGAATTTGTAAACGAATGAAGATACTTGAAGGGATTTAGATACATGAGAAAGAAGAGAACATGAACTGATTAGAGGATATTTGAACGATGCATCGGAAGAATTCGAGAACGAGAGTTGAAAGATGAGAATGAATAATTCTAAGATGATGGGCTACGGAGAATCAATCTGAAAAGACTCTTGAATTGCTCCGGATGGGTGAAAAGAATTTAAGAGAGCCATGAATCTTCGAGAGAAGGGACAAGATTTAGAGGAAACACTTCTTCGGTCTTCACATGTTGAAAATGATGTCGAGAACCACCACCAAATTGTTGAGAAACTCCGGAAGGATTAAAAGAGGAATGGTTGAGCCAAAGATGAAAAGAATTTGAAAGCGACCTTGGAGAAGGCATGTGACTGATGAGAATTCATTCTTACGTCACACTTCAAAAGAATTTGAGAATAGCTCCGAGAAAATAAGAAGAGTCAGGTAGGATCCTGGGAAAAGACCTGTGGGTTAGGGCCCACTCAAAATATACACCTTCGAAAAATTACTTGAAAGGGAAATTGCACCGGTTGAATTAAATGACTTGAATGAGATAACAACCTTGAAATATCTTGAATGGACTGAGAATGGAAACACAAGTCTTGTGAGATATCTTCAGCACTCCAGAACAAATGAATAGCAAGAGGTGAGTGATTGAGAGGTGCACCGGCATGAGAAAGCATTTGACACGAGGAAAGGAATATGATCAACACTGAAAGCTTGAATTGGATCCACCGGAGAATAAACAACAATGAAGGATGATGAACTTGAAACTGTTGAGCATCTTCATGGGAAATCACCGGATAAGAACATTGAAGGAAAAGAATGAAGAGACTTCCCACAAATAAAAGGATACATGATTAAGAAATCTGAGTCCTTGAAGAAAAGGGTGGGAGGGCGGGAAAACAAAGGCAACTTGGGATGGATGAAACAAACACCGGTGAGAAAACTTAGAGTTGATCTTGTGGATGTTGAAAATGATCGGATCCACTTGAAGAGAAGCACACTGGTTGGAAAAGAGTTGACATGACAACCTCAGTGATCAAGAAGGATTAGTACTCCCATAGAAATATGAGAACACCGCTTGAAAGGTATGGAATCAACACTTGACTTTGAAGCAACTCGAATACCACAAATTAAACAAAACAAAGGATTGGCTTGCAGAAATAAGCCGGAACAAACATATGATAGATCCCATATCGTATCATGTGTCTGTTGGAAAGATATCCTACGAGCTACTTGAATTCCCACCTATAAAACACCCGAAACTTTCTGGTTATGCAATCTGGAGTTGGGGATACAGGGGAAGCAATATATCTCACCCAAACTAACAATCCCTACATCCAGCTGTATCCATCCGTCAACACATAACCAAGAAACCTTCGGAAATCGTGTAACTCAACCTTCGAAAAGCATCCGTTATACGAGTTATGGCAATACTCCCGAACTCCCGCCCCAGTACTGGGTGGCGTCAAGGTTATCTCACCAACAACTGCATAAAAGAGATTTTCTATGTCGGCAAAACTCAGGTATTCCAGAACTGCAACGATAAAATTGTGACGACAACACCTCGGAGCTCAACTCCCCGGGTCACTGCCACATAAAATACAGGAGGCACCAAGAACAATGTTCTCGTCACAAAACCATCGGAACGATTCCAAGATACCCGCATGATCCTAAATTTTTTTCAGTGAAATTTGAGGAGGAAAGTCAAAACATCTACGTCAAGTTTCACTGATTTGATAGAAAAAATAGTCTAGTTTTGAAATATGTGTATCACTAAAAATATCTTATGTTTCACTCAAAATATATTCCTTTGGCGGTTTTGATGAGATAAGGGAGGAATATTGTTGGTTTCAAGATTCGAGAAGTGGTATATCTCTAATTTCTATTCTTACTAGCAAGATGCCCATGCGTTGCACGAAACATCAACATCTTGTGGGAGAAAAGGATGAACGAGGGAAGGCCTTATCTGCAAATGTGGAGAGGAGTGCGGGTAAATTGATATAGTTTCCTTCCTATCCGTTAGATATAGATCGGACGGCCTATATTGTAGGATGGCAGGCACACCATCATCACCGACTATGCTTTTTATAAGAGTAGAGATAAAGAACAGAGCTGGTGATGATGGTGTGCCTGCCATCCAGCAATATAGGCCGTCCGATTTATATTTGACGGATAGGAAGGAAACTATGGCAATTTTGCAAAAAGATACCCACACCCATCTCCACATTTGCAAATAAGGCCTTCCCTCGTTCATCCTTTTCTCCCACAAGATAAACTACTCATACAAATGCATCTTGATGTTCCATGCAACGCATGGGCATCTTGCTAGTTGTTGGAAAAAGCCCATGTTTGTGTGTGTGTTGTGTGTGTGAGCGAGAGGGGGAGAGGAGGAGGACGGAGTGCATGTGTGACAAAGACACAAAGAGTGTGTGTGCGAGAGGTATCAGCTTAAAATGAGGCGATAGTGTGTGTGTGCACGATCAAGAGGGCGTGTCTCAAGAAGGGACGAAAAATCTACATAGATACAAGGAGCGCGAGAGAGACATGTACGCGATAGTGGAAGCATGAGTGTGCGGGTGTATAAACCTATCTGGAGGCTAGTCGATCAATGATGTGAGAGAAGTACGAGTCAGGGTGCGAAAGCGAGAGTTTTGTGGGTGTGTGAGAGAGAGATGATAGTCGGGAAGGGGAGTGGAAGCAGGAGTTGTGTGTGTGTGTGAGAGAGAGAGAGCAGGGGGGAGTTTGTCTGATCGGTAAACAAATGAATAATGTCAATTTTATAATTGGGATGTAGACATAAAGGAGACGGAAAAAAATGATGTGTCTGTAGGAGAGAGTAATTTTAGTGGTATGAGTCATATCTAGAGACATATAGAGTGTGTGAGAGAAGCCCGTAGAGAGAAAGACAAAGTGAAAGACGAGAAAGACTATGTGTGTGGCAGTGAAAAAGAAAGCTTAGGTACCTAGTGATACCAGAGAACGGTAGAGACGTGAGAGATAATGAAAACTGTGTAATGTGTAATGATAGGGAGAGTGTGAAACTTCTCAAGGGAGACGTCGAGAGACCATGTATGTGAAGATAGGAGAAACATGAAGTGAGCGTGTGGGTGAGCTGGAGAAAAGAGAATGATAGCTACATGAAGGATCATGCGAGAGACATGGGCGTGAAAGGAGTCAACATAAAAGGGATTCAAATATTTGAATTTGAGATGATGATACATGTAATTCATACTTGAACCAAAATTGATCTATCAAACATGCACACTCATATGAATTCACGCGCATCTATGTTATTTAATATGTAGATATTACTGATCCATAGTTTTTAGTAGAACATAATTTGGTTTAAATTTTTTTGAATTCAACCTTAGGATTTTGAGATCATTGTATTTGTAAAGCATATTATATACATATAAAGGAGCAGAATTCTTTGTTGTGCATTTGAAAGTATATATAAAAATGATGTATATAGAATTTTATTCCAATCGCAAATGGATCCTGCCGAACAAAAATAGAATACAAATTGGATTCGAATTGAGTTGGCATGGTAAATGTGCACTCTTGCTCTACAAAAATTTGAACGAAGTGGGGAAAGTCGTCGTAACCGTCCGAAACCAAAATCTGCGAGATGGAAATTATTGCCTATCCCTGACATGCTAAGCCTATCGGCTTGATTTCTATAGGTTTCGATAGGGGTAGGTTTGTAATTTCACCCAAACGTGACATAACCGCCTCTCACCCGGATTCATACACGGTGGGTGCCAAAACACAGTGTCTCCTCGGCTGAAATCAACTCCCTCCCCGATTCATACACGGTGGGCGCCAAAAACAAACTCTCGTCGGCAAATATTTGGTGTATGCGAGATTACCGTCCTATCCTCAATCGACTAATATTGTTGTGATGTAGGAAATTTTAAACGGGGGCTAAGTTTGTTAATTTTGTGGCATTTGAGACAAGCGCGCCCTAAAGACATGGTTCCCCCCTTCCTCTCTCCCTCCATTTCCCCATTCGTACTCCGTGGGCGCCAAAACACCCTCTCCACCCAGCCTCCTCCGTCCGCCACCCCATCCACCGCCGTCCTCCTCCACCATGCCAGAGCTGATACCCCGACGCCGTCGTCCATTACAAGAGATCGACCTCTCTCATCCACGGCTTCGGACCGGGATCCTTGCATCCCGTCCTCTCGCTTCATCCCCGTCATCGTCCACCTTGTCGGTGCCGCTCCTACGACTGTCTCGTCCACCGCGCCCTGTCACCACCGTCTACCCTCCTAGATCTGCTTCCACGCTGCCGACAGCCATCTCTACCATAGCACCGTCAAATTCTCAGCAGATGCATACACGACACCGCACCAGAGGCGGTACTCTTTCGTATCTGCTCAACTTATTTATCGCAGCAAGATAATAGATCACCACTGCTTTACTCTGAGTTCTTGTCCATCAGTTACTTGCTAGTTGAAAGCAAACATTGGTTGCTAAGTTGCCTTTGTCCGGTTGCACCTTCGGATCCGCCATGGCACGCTCAACACTATACTCGCAATGATTATGGTTTTCCTTTTTTATATTCCACACTAGTTAAATGACAGTACACTAAATTTCAAAATTGGGTCAGTCGATTTTTGAGAGCTTGCCGGAGTACGCCGATGCGAAGGAAGGGGCTCGGGTGGGGACGGTGGTTGTGGGGGCGGTGGTGGGGCCTCGCCGAACAAAGAAAACTCGATGCGGGTGGGGCGGGGTGGGGGTGGGGGTGGTGGAGGAACACAGGCGGTGGGGACCGGTGGTTCAGCCAGCGGCCCGTGCAGTGTTCTATATGGGAAGAATCAGAGATGAGGAAGAAGAAGGGTTAGGAGACGTAGGATCTTCATACAACCGCCTGAAATGGTCGACTGGCCCAAATGACGAAAGACATGCGACTTGCATGCAAACATGCCTTTATATTCAGTACCATCATCATACCTACTTAGCACTGCTCCTAAATCCATCAAGCTAAACAACAGCCCACTCATAATTCCAAACTTATTGCTCAAATACGAATCTGATATGATGCTGATATTAGTAAAATAGATAACGTTTAATTGGTTAGCTAATGTTCCTATTTTACTTTCGAAAAGCACGTGCACCACATATAGAGAGCCAACAGGGAGTTGCATTCTTAATGCGCTCTTGTTCATCATGTGTGGGCACTGCGCAACGAACATTTTATTATACAAAATCTACTTGCTCTTCTTTAGCATGTTCCTCTTCCATTCTTCTTTAATAAGTACTCTCTCCGTTCCTAAATACAAGTCTTTGTATAGATTCCACCATGGACTACATATGGAGCAAAAGGAGTGAATCTACACTCTAAAATGTATCTGTATACATCTGTATGTGATCCATAGTGGAAATCTCTACAAAGACTTATATTTTGGAATGGAGGGAGTATGATAGTAGTACAGTATGTTCCTTGTACTAAAGATGAGCAGGGACATTTGTAGTGTAGAGGTCTATACGGTCGGTTATGATGGACACTTTGAACTTTTCGGGCCTCTTTGATTCGTAGGATTTTGTAAACATAGGAATAGGATTTGTAGTGGCCTGCCCACTTGAATCCTATAAGATTAGCAAGGAAATGTGGGGAGTTGTGTCACCTTTGAGAGTTACACTGATATTAACAGTACCGCACCTTCAGTTGAAGAGAGCTGGTATCTGAAGCCTTTCTAGCTGTACCGACAATACTAGCACATATATTCCAGCAAGTTCCACTTTGCTGATTTTACTCCTGATGCTTACAGTTTTCCTGTTATATCTACACTATGATCTGTGTAGCTGCTATGTGTCAGCACTAGCAGCAGTCCGCTCTTGAAGCTAAACAACACACCAATCATAAGTCCAAAGCTTACTTCTTCAAATATGAATTGTGATATGATACTGATATTAGTTAACAGACACACATTTAATTGGTCAGGTAATGCTCCCACTTGATTTTCCAAATGCATGTGGCCATATATAGAGAGATAGCATGGAATTGCATTTCTTTGGGCGATGTGATTCATCATGAGTGGGCAACCAACATTGTATGCCATGAAGTGGAACCTCAAGAATATGCTTCCTCTTTTGTTCTTTAACATGTTCCTCTTTTGTTATTCTATTTTTAGTACATACAGTATGTTCCTTGTCCGGAAGGGGCACAGGGACATCTGCAGTCAACAGCTGATAGAGCTGGCATGTACGTGATCGATAGGCTTTTTTTTACTATGTACTGCAAGGCAACAGCCTCACGGCTCTTTATTCATCAAAACAAAAGTTCACTATACAAAAGGGGAAGAAAGTAAAGAAAGTTAATTACAATACTTAAAAAGAGAACTAGGGAAGGGAGGCTATCCAAGTTAACATGCTATCCCTATATTTACATTTGATTCTGTGTGCAACACCGTATTTTCCAGCCAGTTCCACTTCCCTGATTTATATATCGTGGTTATGGTGTACCCCTTTTATGTACACTATGATCTGCCTAGTTGTTGTGTGCTCTTGTTATCATGGTTTGGCAATAAACTCTCTATACAGTATATTATGAACCTATCATCTGCAAACTATCGTTACTTCTAGACCTATTTTTGTGTGTACTTGTGCCATATTATATTAATGCACACACCATATTACAGCACACATGAGCTCTCTCATCAGAACCCAGTGATAGCACACAAGGGTTTACAGGGGCGCCCCTATATTAGAATATCCTCTTCATTACAAAGATAATCTCACTACTATTTATGTTTTCATGGTTCTCAGATATTATACATAATTATAGTGAATATCAGAATCCGCACATCAGAAGAATATTGTGGAACACTGCAACAACTTACCAAATTTGCACCAAGGCATTGAGTGCCATTCTGGATGCAATGAGACTCATACGCTCCCCACTTGTAGATTCTTGTTCAGAATGTGATCCTAATGACTATTCTAACCTCGAGGAGTCAAAGGCAGATTGCATGTCTTGTTCACCCATCAAGGTGCCTGTTCTAATTTGGCAAGGTTTTATTGATTGCGCGTATCTTGCATATGTTGTCTTGCATTTCTTCTACTTTGTTGCACCGCCATCTTCTTAGTTTACTCATCATATATGTCAAGATGCCATGCCCATCCATTATCAATATATATTCCATCTGTCATCATACCATGTTTTTTCACTCAAATGATGTTCTTGTGCATCAGACATAAAAAAGGAAGAGGGTGATTGCCGAACCTGAAGGAGCACCAGCAAAGTCCTTGAAAAATGTGGTGGTGCTGGAGAAATCAAACAGCACCCCACTTATATTGGTTGTACAACCAGTGACACAAAACGTAGGACCGACTCCTGCAGACTGTATCCATACTTCACTGGCCACACCACTAGCCCCACCACATAGGACCTACACTCCAGCAAAAGGTATGCCAATTTCAGTTGCAATAGCACCAGCCATACCACAGAAAAATCCCACTCGGCAAAAAGTACAGTAAGTCCACCGGCCGAAGACCTATCCCAACTGCAAAGAGGGCCAATTCCTGCAGATTGGAACCCCATTCCAGTTATTCCCAGTTTTAAAGACAATGCTTTCATTTTGTTAGGGACTACGTGCATATATTACCATCGTGGGAAGATTATAGTGAAGACAACCACCATTTTCACATCTTCCTGTCCCACTTACGTGTAAGTGCTATTATTCATGGTGATTATTTTCCTGTTTTCTGCTGATTGAACACATCAATGATTTAAATTACATTGTTGTAACTTGTAAGTAGGAGAGGGTCAATCTGGATAGTCATGACGAGCAAAGCTTGCTTGAGCTTTTCAAGGAAGCATTGCAGCAGTATCGGTGTCACCTGAGGAAATCACACTTTGATGGCAAGTCTATTGACGAATTTCCGGTGAAGTCTCCTGTGCTAAATTTAGAAGACATTGAATGGAAAAACCGTGTTATGCACTGGTCTCGTTCCCAGGATGAGGTATTTTCTATGATATCACATGACAATTTGAACTTCTACTTTTTCGCATGTGCCTTACATATATTTTTTGCAGGAAATTAGCTCGAAGAAGAATTCCAATTTGAAAAGAACGACAGGATATCGCAAATATGCTGCCCGCTGCTTTGCTCTTATTAGTACCTGTTGTCATGTATCACTGTACTTGCATTCATACCTGGTTCATTATGTGACAGCAGTATGCATGATAGCTTGCTTATCAATTGTTCGCTCAAAATTATCTGATCTGTATGAATGGTTACATTTGTCTAGAATATATCCAATGCCAATGAATTTTTTTAACTCACTACAAGAAATATGTCAACTTGTGACCATCACTATTGGTCGCTGAATGGTCATTGTTTTTCATTTGCGACCTTTTTGTGACCAAAAATAGATGGTCAAAAGCTGGCGGCCGTAAACTGAAACTAGCAACCTTCTTTGTGATATGTAAAAGGTCGTTGGTTCCACGACCAAATTTTTCGTCACTAGCAACCTCCCCAGGCCACATAGGATCCGGCGTGGAAAGCTAGCGTGGATAATAATCAACCCGGTCCAATTCGGTGTTTTACATGGGTCGAGCCCATTAAGTTAGCCTTTTCAATATATTTTTTTCCTGTTAATTTTCGCTAGCTACATGGGCCTAGCCCAGCAATTCGTCCTTTTATTTTCTAGGCCTTTGGCCTTTTCGCTTCCATTTCGTGTTTGGGCCGTGGCCTTTTTACATTCCATTTTATACCAGGTCCCACTAGTCAGATCATCCAATTAGGTCCCACTTGCCAGTTTTTCTTTTGTTTGTTCCCATTTTAAAGGACTCACTAGTGAAATGGGACCCAAGGGTGTTGTTTAGGTGTCGCATGTCAGTTCACTATTTGTACAATAACCAATAACTTGATTCAAACAGAGCCAATAACACATACAATTTGAAACGACCGCCAAGCGAAGTACTTTACAGTCATGACAGTACAAATCAGGTATTCAACTATAAAATACACCTAATATTAACATGGCCAGCTCCAGGGAGCTAAAACACATAGTTGGGTGCTGGTTTTCTTCAGGATTCTTCTTCTGGAGCTCTTGTACACCAACTTTTGACGAATGAAGGCCAGCATATGCAGGTTATAAATCAAAAAAGTTGGGAAATCAAGTGAAGTTGTGCATATAACATTCTCCTATCAATGAAAAATAGCTGCTGAAGTTGAGATCTAATAAGAAACCCTGCATATAACATTCTCATAACATCAAAACTGAGATATATTAGTAAAATGGCAAATGATAAGTACCAAACCGTGCATTTGGTGAGAATATAACAACAGCTTAAGAGCATATTGTTTAGTATCAATGCAGCAACAATACAAAGAGCTGGTATCAAGCAGAGCACAATTGAGAGAAATTTATGGTCCAGGAGCCGACCTTCCAAAGGAGCAGCATGGTGCGTCGTTGTGCCTTCATCGGGAGTTACAGGTCGGAGTTGTGAGCTGCTGCTTTGCTTCCCCATATAGGACACTAGGTTCCCTCCTAAGATAGCAACCCAAAAAACAAAAAACATGATTAGGGAGCTGGTATATAAGAAAAGGTATTTATGCACGCATGACATATACAACTAAAAAAACAGGATATGAAATATTATTAGAACTGCATATTAGATGGCTGCAAGATTACTTTTGCTTCATATAAACTAGAATTAGCACCCAAAAACTAGAATTTACTAATGTGTTTGTCACACTACCATATTCAAGACAAACCATGACAGGGAGACGAGTGAATTGCAGCAGAGGAGGCATCTAATTTGACTACCACAATCATTGAGTGAAAGCAAACATCAAAGAATTCATAAATTTCTGAACTGAATGCAAGCAAGTTTGCACATGACACAACAGTCTGTAGTCCCTAATTAGATTAGATATTCTGACTCATGAGCCACATGCATAGACACTTACTAGAACCTGCTTATGCTTAAACTAGAAATAGAACAAAAGAAAACTGAACCTATCTATTCAACAGAGAGACATAGCATGGGAGGAGAACCTATGTCAAGAGAAATCACACATGGCCTGAACCCTGGGCATCATTTTAAGTTACAAACTGCATCACCAAATAAAACTACCAGGTTAGTGACAACCTTAAAATGGAATCAGGCAGTCTCACGTTTTGAGCCACTTGTAAGATCAATTCCAGTTTTCTTTTCAGGCTAGTGCATCTACCACCCTCCATAAGCCGCACAGACATCGGAAATTCAGAATGCTGCAAGTACTTCAGACAGTATTTTGCCAACCCAAATTATTGTACAACAATGTCTAGTTCCGCTTTTACTACCATGAAGACAAGTAGCTTAAGAAGCGGACCAGATAGAGGCTTAGAGCACAAACCATCCAGAGCGAGGTTCTGGTACACGCTGGCAGCAACAATGGTGAACCTGGGCCTGCCAATCGAAGAATATAATAAGAAATGATGCCACCTCTATTTGAATATATTTGGTGTACAAATAAGCCCAAATTCAAAAAAAGTTATAAAAAATCACCATGCAAATCCAACCTGAAGTTATTATAGCAGGCCAATGTAGAATCTAGTTAAATTGTTTCCACAAACATGTATTGATCCCTAGTGTTGACTGTATCTGCATCTAAACTGAATACTGGTCCATAATGTTGACTAAATCTGCATCTAAACTGAATACTGTTAACTGAACATAGACAAGTGATATGCTAATCAGGTGTCAGAATGATATCTGATTCAACAAGGTTAACCAAATTTCCCACATAGTTTTGGGCCAATTCTATTTATCTATAGTGACTGGCAGCTAGTGATTGGCAGCTGTGGATGGCAATGTGACAGTACAAACAGACTTGTGGCTGCTCATTTGCATTCAGGTAACTATTGAAGTGGCACAAATAGACTTGTGGCTGCTCATTCACTAGCTATGGCAGTGACGCAAACAGACTTGTGGCTCCTCATTCACATTCACAGCAACACTTCATCATTCATCTACAAGCAACTATTGACCATCATATCAGACATGATAGGAAGGGTCACCTGACATATTGAACTCGATGCTGCAGCAGACCGATGACGTGGTGGTACAGAGCAGGCCCTTTGTGGCTGGCTAGATGCGCCCCTCCTCCTCCTGCTCCTCGAGTAGGACAAGGACGGCGGCTGCTAGGCTCATTGAGATTGAGATGCTGGGGAGGCGAGCACGCCCATGAGGTACTCCATGGCGCTGGGCGCATCATGTGCGGTAGGATGCAGATCTCCAGGTTGACCGCGATTATGAACAGCAGCATCACCAGCACCGCCACCTGCACGCATTTCGGCCATGTTGACAGTGTTAGAAACTCGACGGATTTTCAAAATGAAGTACTCCTGGTGCTGCTACCGCTGCAGCATTGGTTGGAGATGCACCCACCTTGTTGGTGTACATGGTCCAGTTGGTGAAGAGCTCTGACAGCATGGCTCCGAGCAGCCCGAAGAGCGCACCAGAGGCACCCACAGAGATGTCGTCTCTGATGAACAGGGTACGTTGGGACTGCAAAGTAGTCCTCCCCTCTTGTCACAGACACTGCAAGACAGCACATCTTTCAAAAAAAATTAACCAGTCTCAAGTCAACCTGTGCAGTAAAAGTTACCCTACACTTGCAAAACTCAACCATGCATGTACAGGCACTATGCGTACATAGCAAGACATATCGACAGAGACCATTAATGTTCAGGGCTATGCATGATGGATGTTGAGCACTTATGTTGCTTATTCAGAGTAAAAAAGGGTACCCCAGAAATTAAACATATTCAGCTACACAGAACCATGAGCTACCCATTTAGCAAGAACGGTACAGGAACAAACCATGAGCTATCTATCCAGTATACTATGCGCACGAGAGAGAATACTTTGGGTTCAGTACCCAGGTACAGTTCAAAAGCATATCAGATTAGGTATACAATCATGCACCTGCGTTTAACTTATCAGGGTTCTTCACTTTCAATTTACATAGCAGAGCAATTGATTACCAAAAACATGCATGTTAGTGATCTACTGGAAGCATCACAAAGTTAATGTTCTACTTACCACACTACTATCAGTTGACATCACGCCGCCTCCAATGCTAGAGACAAGGTAGATGTCGCCGACTCTCACTGAAACGAAATTGATGGGAATAATATCAGTTCAGAATGTTCAGGTAATGGGAACGTCAGTTCCATGGACGAACGCGTATCGAATCCGAACTGCTGCTCATGCCTGAGCCTGACGAGCACGAGGCTGAGCATGTTGGCGAGCAGGTGGACGACGCCTGCGTGGAGCCAGATACAGGTCATGAGTCCCACACGAGCGGCTCGGGCACCAAGGGCGCCAGGTTGGCCTTGAGGGGTGCCACGGCCTCCGAGGATGACGAGGCCGTCGTCATCGCCGCGGGGCCAGCCACCCGCGAGGGCGGCCAGCAGGCTTGGCCTGGACGTGCTTAACCTTGGAGAGGATCTCCCGTGGCCGCCATCGCTACAGCTGCTGCTGGATCCGAGCTTTGGGGATTGGGGATCAGGGAGACGATACCCTAGCTGCGGCGGAGGAGGAAGAAGAGCTGGGAGTGGGAGCGACTTTCGGGTGCAGCGCGAGGGAAGGAGGGCGCCGCCGCCGGCGACGGGAAGATAGGGGTGAGGGAGAGGCCGGGACGAGGGTTGGCGGCATCAATCTGGATCGGGGATAGAGAGAGGGAGCCGACGGGCAGAAGGAATAGAGGAGATGTGAGAGAGAGAGGTAGGGTTTGGTGCAGTGGTTTTTTTCTCCTTTGCTTCACATGGATGGTTGCACGTGGGATTGCTACCAATGGATGGTAGGATGTCTGCCATGTCATCGATCCGTGTCACAAACGGTTCCACCAATCAGAATCCAGCTTATGTAGTTGTGTTTTTTTGTTTCTTTTATATTTTTTACCCTCTTATTTCGGGTAAACACTCAACGTATTAGCCTCATGTTGTATGTTTAAATGAACCAATATTGTGCATATATGTGTATCTTAGGATTTCAAACAATGATGATTTTGTGGTCTTTATTTGCATTGCACAAAAAAATCATTTTCCATTTTTCGAGCACCCAAAATGGGTTTTTTAAGGACCTACAAAATAATTGTTGCAAAATTGGACCAAATAAATTGTCTAAAATACTAGGCCATATTTAATGCACAGTTGACCAAATGGTTGGGTGTCAAAACTTTTATCCACCTCTCGTGAAAAAGACAAATTTTCGCCGATTCAGTTGGAAGCGGGTCAAATTTGAACTGCAGTTGGCTCATAGTTTGCTCTTTATTTTTTTCAAAAATCATTTATAAGTACATAAGTGTCTATTTTATTAGAGAAACATCAAAAAAATTCCAAGTTTCAACCACTATCTAGGAACCGTCATCCCCGCCGTTTTGACCGAAGTTTGAAACGGGCATGAAAAATTCAAAACAAATCAAAAGATTGGGAAACCTTTGCATTATCTCATTATATGTGACCAAGTTACCAGGAAAAATAATAAACTTGTAACACGGTAATTATTTTTAAAAAGTGTTCTCAGAAACGAGCTATCGTGTGTGAAGATGCATGGCTTTCAAGCCAAATGATCAATCTTATGGCATAGTTTGTTTAAATGATCTCATATTGTGCACAAGGGTGCATCTTGGAATGGCAAACAGTGTTGCCTAAGGAAGTTTTCATTTTCTTTGGACGAAAAATTCATTTTCTATTTTTCAAGTGCCCAAAATGAGTTTTTTTAGAAGGACCTACCATATATTTCTTTCAAAATTGGACCAAATTATTTTTTTAAATATTCGGCCATATTTAATGCACAATTGACCAAATAGTTGGGTGTCGAATGTTTCGACCCACCTCTGGTGAAAAAGACAAATTTTCGTCGATTCAGCTTGAAGCGGGTCAAGTTTGAATTGCAGTTTCCTTATAGTTTACTTTTTATTTTTTCCAAAAATCATTTCTAGGTACATAAGTATCTATTTAATCAGAGAAAACACCTAAATTGTTTCAATATTCAACATCTAGCTAGAAATGGTCATTCTCGCCGTTTTGACTGCATTTTGAAACGGGCATAAAAAATTCAAAAAAAATCAAAAAATTGGAAAACCTTTGCATTGTGTCATTATATGTGACCAAGTTAGCAGGAAAAATAATAAACTTATAATATGGAATTTTTTAAAAAAACTGTTCACAGAAATGAGCTATCATGTGTGAAGATTCATGGCTTTCAAGCGAGATGATCAATCTTATGGCCACATTCATGGCATTGTTTGTTAAAATGATTTAATATTGTGCACAAGGGTGCATATTGGAATGGCAAACAATGTTGCCTAAGGAAGTTTTCATTTTCTTTGGACGAAAAATACATTTTCCATTTTTTGAGTGCCCAAAATGAGTTTTTTGTGTGAAGGACCTAGTAAATAATTGTTGCAAAATTGGACCAAATCAATTTTATAAAATATTAGACCATATTTAATGAACAATCAAACAAATGGTTGGGTGTCAAAGGATTTGATTCACCTATGGTGAAAAAGACAAATTTCTACCGATCCAGCTGGAAGCGGGTCAAGTTTGAACTACGACTGCCTTATAGTTTCCTCTTTATTTTTCCAAAAATCATTTCTAGGTACATAAGTATCTATTTAACCAGAGAAACACCAAAAAATTTCGAATATTCAACATCTAGCTAGGAATGGTCATTCCCGCCATTTTGACCGCATTTTGAAACGGGCATAAAAAGTTCAAAAAAAATTAAAAAATTGGAAAACCTTCGCATTGTGTCATTATATGTGACCAAGTTAGCAGAAAAAATAAAAAATTATAATATGGATTTTTTTAAAGTGTTCCCAGAAATGAGCTATCATGTGTGAAGATTCATGGCTTTCAAGCGAGATGATCAATCTTATAGCCACATTCATGGCATGGTTTGTTAAAATGATTTAATACTATGCACAAGGGTGCATATTGGAATGGCAAACAGTGTTGCCTAAGAAAGTTTTCATTTTCTTTGGACGAAAAATACATTTTCCATATTTTGAGTGCCCAAAATGAGTTTTTTGTGTAAAGGACCTAGCAAATAATTGTTGCAAAATTGGACCAAACCAATTTTCTAAAATATTAGGCCATATTTAATGCACAATTGAACAAATGGTTGGGCGTCAAAAGATTTGATCACCTCTGGTGAAAAAGACAAATTTCCGCCGATTCAGCTGGAAGTGGGTCAAATTCGAACTTAGCTCCCTCTTAGTTTTCTCTTTATATATTTTAAAAATCATTTCTAGGTACATAAGTATGTATTTAATCAGATAAACATCAAAATTTTTCCAAGATTCACCCACTAGCTAGCAACGGTCATGCCCGCCGTTTTGTCCGCATTTTGAAATGGGCATGAAAAATTCATGGCATAGTTTGTTCAAATGATCTCATATAGTCCACAAGAGCGCATCTTTCAATGATGAACAATGTTTCCTAAGGGAGTTTTGTTTTTCATTGGACAAAAAGTAAAGTTTCCATTTTTTTAGTGCCCGAAATGAGGTTTTTTTGTGAAGAACCTACCATATATTTGTTGCAAAATTGGATCAAATCAAATTTCTAAAATACTAGGTCCTATTTAATGTACAATTGACCAAATGATTGGGTGTAATTTTTTTTTATCCACCTCTTGTGAAAAAGACAAATTTCCTCATATTCATTATCCATTTTTTGAGTTCCCAAAATGAGTTTTTTTGTGAAGAACCTAACAAATATTTTTTATAAAAAAGATTTGCCATTTTTCAAGAATATTAGACCACATTTTATGAACAAATTGGTATACACCAGAAACTTTTTTTATAGATATTAAATTGTTTTTAGTTGCATCATTAACATTTTTAATAAATATTTTTATGTCTAATATTATGAACACATGTTTACATTTTCTAAGACACATTGTACATATTGTGTATATATGTTTAATTTTTTTTCAAAAATATGACAAAAATATTTTCACATATTCCCAACAAAAAAACAACTTTTCATACATACGTTTTTACTTCTATATTTGTTTTTACACATTGTACATTTTTGTTTACATATAAGACATTGTTGATATTGGTTATTTTCCATATATGATTTTCTAAAAATGTTAATCATGTATGTAAATTTTTCTAACCAATATCAACAATGTCTTATATGTAAACAAAAATGTACAATGTCTTATATATATATATTGTAAAATTTTCAGATATACATACTGATGACTATTTTTGCATACACATGAAACTTTTTTTATACATATCTAATATTATTTATGATTATCATTTTTTATATGCATGAAACTTTTCAAATACACACATTTAATTTTTTAAACACATGATTACATTTTTTGAAATACGTATTAATATTAACATTTTTTTGAATTACACGTTTAGTTTTCTAATTGGTAAACCATATAGCAAGATTCACAAATGAGTTTATTATTTTTCTATTCTTATAAGTTTATATTGTTTAATTGGTTTCGCGATTTTTGTATAAGGAAAACCTTTTTAGAGTTATACAATGAAAAACCTGTTTTTTAGACAATAATGAAAACTTTTTTTCCCAGATAACTGACCATCCTTACCAAATGGTAATATTGCAAAACTTGTTATTTTCCCATTTTCGTTGGTTCGAATATATGTTTTTTGATTAATATGAGGGCATCCCACATTTCTTCCTGGATGGGTCGAGGCCTACATGGCACACATATTTTAAAAAAAGGAGGTGGCCTGATTCCAGCAAGGCCCAAGCCCACCTTGAGCGACACCTTAAGTACCAATGCATCCACGTTCACAACCTCATGACCATTTATATTGGTCGTAATCAGGTAGAAATAAGGCCGTCGACCACTCTTGTGTGCTTTATGACCATTTGGTGTAAGCCAATTTCAAGGTTTGAGCCCTTCCAAGCGAAATGGCCGTGGATTTACGACAAATTAAGCTGGGGTCACTAAGAGAAGGTCACAAGTTGACATATTTCTTGTAGTGACTCTGCATTGTTCTTGTAAGTACATGTTGTCCTTTATCAGTGTACTTATATTGACAGAAAGTTGTTCATGTACCATCACTCTGCAGCTTATTTTCCTTTGCCCTCCATTTTCTACGCATCCGATCTACATTTACTCTTACCATAAGGTTGGATAACCCCGATGGTCCTGAAGAAGTTTAGCTCTGCAATCCTCTTGGCTGTACCTTTTGCCTGTATCGCTGTACTTACATTTATAGCTACTTGGTTATGTAGCATCACTCTTCATCTTATCTTAAATATTGTCCATTTTTTCTTATATTATCGCATCTATATTTACTCTTAACAAAATGTAGAATAAAGGCAATGCTTATGGGGAAGATTCTGTGGTAAACTTATTGAATTGCCCCCCCATCAGCATGGACAAGGGCTTTATAGAGCCTGTCTTCACCAATAATGTAAGTTTGTCCTTCTCAAGCCTTCAGACTTTGTTGTGTATATTTGGTTAGGCATGACTGCAACATCTATTTATTTTTGGTATTTGCATCAAATTGCATGTTTAAAGTTTATTATGTAGTTCATAAACAAAAGTTTGTCCTTCTCAATTTAAGTTTTCAGTTGTACAACCAAGCTCCTTCTTCATACCATGTAAATTAAACTATACAGAGCAAGTGATCTTCTTTTGCACTGCATGTATGCTTCTGTTCTTGATCTGTAATCCAGTGGTGTGGTGAACCTACCCACTACATCACAATGTCATATTCTGCAATGTCTTAACTATGAACAATGTCATATCATTCTACTATTATTTAAATCGTCTCTTTATTTGCCAATCTGAAATGGGATAAATTGACAGCACACTAACTATTGATACTTATGAGTTCTTGATCTGTAATCCAGTGGTGTCGTGAAGCTGCCAACTCCTTCACAATGTCATTTCCTGCCATGTCTTAACCTGAACAATACCATATTGTGTTAATGCTTTTTTAAATTGTGTCACTTTATTCATTAGTAAGATATGTGATGAATTGTCAGCACTGATACTTATATGTGCAAAACCTGTCATCTGTCTTCTTATTTATCTTTCAGAGTGAGGTGGATATAAGTGTCAAACAAGCGCAATCTCATCAGCTTGCTCAGCTGCTTGCGCTGCAGCTCCTGAGTAGGGCTAACCTTTCTTGAACTCTATTGCAGTGCTGTCGGTTTTGTATATTATTTTGTCGGCGTGTTTATTTGCACTGGTGGCGATCTTTGATGCCCAGTGTATGCAATTTGTTGTCTGCTTGTGCTTTATTATCATAGTGGCGAACTATGATGCCCAATGGATTTAATATGCTGTAATTTCTTTATTGTATAGTCTAGGTTTTTTCTTATTCATGATGGTGCAGTTATTTTACTTTATATATATCTTGTCTTTGCAGTAAACCGGCCAAACCGTAAAATTATGGTACATAATCGGGTTGTCATGCAAATCACTACATAATCGGTCCGTTAACAGGCCTAAATGTAAACTGGCCCACTAGTAGATTTGGGCCTCTAATAGGCCGAGTAAACCACCGGCCCTATTTTCGCAAGAAAACTCAATGGGCTTTTAGGAGGCTGAAAAGTAGGTTGGCCCTGAAACGTGTCAAACAGCTCACGGGCCTGCAGCAGGCGGAAATAGACGCCGACCCATGATTGTGCCAATCACATCACGGGCCGTTAACATGCCAAAATTGTCTCGGTCCTTGTTTGGCCCAATCAGATTATCGGTTGTGAGCAGGCTGGATGCAAACCAGACCGTAGTTAGGCCCAACTATGTGACAGGCTTTTAACAGGCGAAATAAATATAGGGCCGAAATGTTAAACAGGCCTTTAACAGGCCGAAGCTAATATCAGGTCGAATTACTAAATGGGCCTTTAGCAAGTGGGCCCAAAAGCATAGCGTCCAGTTGATGAGCCGAATCTGATATGGGCCATAATTTAGCCCAAAGCCTCTTAAAGGGTCGGATCTGGTCTGGGCCGTAATTTGGCCCAGAACGTGGTAGGCTTTTAACGGGCTGGATCTCATATGGGCCTTTATTGGGCCCGGAACGTGGCAGGCTGTTAATAGACTGAATCAAATATGGGTCGGCATTTGGCCCAAAACATGGCAGTTTGTTAACGGGCCGGCCCATTAATGTCCTCAAAATCTTGTGCGCCTTTAGCTAGGCCGGCCCATTATGGTCGGCGAAAACTCGTGGGCCTTTAGCTGGCCGGACCATTATGGTCGGCGAAATCTCATGGGCCTTTAGTTGGGCCGGCCCATTTAATCTTTATGGGCCACTTTTGGGCTGGTCCACGCGTCAACATACCATAGGTGCATCTCGACCATTGGATGAGTGACACCTGTGCCGACGAGGAGCTGACACGTGGTTCCGTCGGCCAATGAGAATTTTACACGTGGAAAATCGTCATTGGTCATGGCTGTTAGCGGGTTATCGGATCCAAAACCAGACCCGATAGCTTAATGGCGACCCATGTGTCAGTCACCCTTGACGAAAGCACTTCCATGACACGGCATTTATCGTCATGGAAGTGAACACTTCCGTGATGATAATTTTGGTAGTGTCATGGAACACTTCTACGACAGGACAGGTATGATTATCTTGATTCTATCATAAAATCGTCATGGATGTACATGCATGACAGAAAACGTGACCTACTGTGACAAACATGTATCATCACGGAAGTGTCTTTTTTTGTAGTGATTGTAGGAGGATGGAATATGTATGAAAAACGCTTAGCAGAAGGCATTTCAACAAATTGGAAGCAATGCAATCCAGACACCATATGAAAGATCCAACCAAAATTGCTCTACCAAGTTAGGTGTGTCTCTTTATAAGTGTCACTTCAACAAATTAGAGGCAATAAATGTTCGAAATGATATGCAAGATGCAACCAATATTACACTACCAACTTGAAGGTGACTCGTCAGAAGTGACTGATGAGGGATACACAAGAAAAGTAGTTTGATTAAGAACATGGTTAATAGAAAGACATAATATGTACCAAAAACAGGAACACGTGTCATATTCACAGGTATAATGTGTTAACTAAGAAGATGCAATTTACCCTAATTAGAAGCATTACAAGGTAGACACCATATGCAACATGCAACCACATATCACACTGCCATGTAAGAGCAAGCACATGCGATGGTGGTGTGGGGGAATTGCAGTCATCAACTAGAGAGCTACGTTGACTATCTTCATTTAGCCCTACTGTTTCTTGAGAATCATGTGGGGAGGATGACACTGCACTCTTTAAACGAGTAGCGCGTCTCACAGTAACCCACTGGGTGACTGTCTCGTCATAAGTGATTAATGAGGGACACAAAAGAGCATTAGTTTGATGTATGAACATGGTTAATAGACATATGTAGTGTGTATCAAAAATAAGAAGGCATGTCATTATCAAAGGTATAATGTGTAAAGTAAGCTGATGCAATTTAACCAAATTGAAAGCAATACAAGCTAGACACCATATGCAACATGCAACCACATTTGACAGCGCGAAGTTAAAGCAAGCACCTGGGATGGTTGTGTGTGGAAATTGAGATCATTAGCTGCAGTGTTATATTTACTGTCTCCATCTGCTGGCACTGCACCCTTTAGAGCGCTGAGACACTTAGTGCTTATCTTCGAATTACACTGGAGTGACTTCTGTCTTTTCTTTTTTGTATTCATTAACACTGCGTCAGAGTCTGAAGTACCCATGCATAAAAAAATAATAGTGTGTGTATGGGTGAAGTGTGTGCACAAGTAGTACAGTGTAAAGGTAGCAGATAGCAGGTCGGTGAGAAATAAATGACGGGAGACATATGATATCTCTACAACATGCATGGCACACAAAATTACTAGATTCTAGGATTTTGAAATATGAGCACAGGGATGGCTGGGAAATGCAGATGCTCCTCCAGCACACTGATACATCTCCAACGTATCTATAATTTTTTGATTGCTCCATGCTATTATATTATCTGATTTGGATGTTTAATGGGCTTTATTATACACTTCTATATTATTTTTGGGACTAACCTACTAACCGGAGGCCCAGCCCAAATTGCTGTTTTTTTGCCTATTTTAGTTTTTCGCAGAAAAGGAATATCAAACGGAATCCAAATGGAATGAAACCTTCGGGAGAGTTATTTTTGGAAAAAATGCAATCTAGGGGACTTGGAGTGGACGTCAAAAAAGAAGCGAGGAGGCCACGAGGCAGGGAGGCGCGCCTGCCCCCCTGGGCGCGCCCCCCACTCTCGTGGGCCGCACGCAGCTCCACTGACCTACTTCTTCCTCCTATATATACCCACGTACCCCGAAAACATCGGAGAGCACCACGAAACCCTATTTCCACCACCGCAACCTTCTGTACCCATGAGATCCCATATTGGGGCCTTTTTCGGCGCTCCGTCGGAGGGGGAATTGTCGGTGTACAAGAGTAAGGTTACCCTAGTATCCCGAACTTGTGAACGGGCAGTTGCAGCGCCCCGCGCAAGGCTTGCCAGGCGACCGCCAAGGTCCTCCGTGGTTCCCTTGGAGCCATTCAAGAACAAAGTACTCAAGCCAAGGAGACAAGGCCCCGGCAAGAGGAGCTTGCCGGGAAGGCCAACCAAGGCGTCCAAAGGAACTTGCCGCGACGCGCCACGCGTCCCGGCAAGGCAACAAGGCCCCGGCAAGAGGAGCTTGCCGGGAAGACCAACCAAGGCATCTCGGGGCCTGGTGAGCGACAAGTTTCCGGGCGCGACAAGACGACGACCGCGGCAAGGCGCTTGCCGCGGCAAGTAACCACTTTGTACCCACGCTCCAGCACATCCACCAACGTGTCGCTCTGGGGGCCTTTCCAGGCGCGCGTGGCGTGAGGCTGTGCAGCCAGCGGTGCGCGGTGGCATGCGACGCTGACAAGACTGCCATCGTGGCGAGCGGTGGCGCCCCTGACGGTCCCTTTTTACACTGTTTGGGCGACACAGACGGGCATTCAATGCCCTTGTCCCCTGCCGTCAGGGTTAGGTAGGATACACTGTGCAAGTAGGTGTACCAACCGCAACACCTTTTTACATTTTTACCCTTCCCTGCATTGCCACCTGTCGGTGACCCCTTGAGCATATAAAAGGAGGCCCATGCGCAACGTAGGGGAGGTTCGGCTCATTCGGAAGCCAGAAAAACACTTAGCTCTCCCGAGCGAGAACAGAATACAATCAGACAAGCAGCAGTAGGAGTATTATCTCTCCGGAGAGCTCCGAAGCTGGGTAAACTGCTCGTGTGCTTCGCCTCGATCCGCTCTACGTGCGACCTCCGCCCCCCGCCGAACCGAAAGGGGCCCGGTCCGCCAGCCCCATAGGTGTTCGTGGATCAGTTTCCCCGACATCTTTGGCGCGCCAGGTAGGGGTACCCGTTCGGAGCCAGTCTCGAAGCGGTGGCTGGGAGTACCCTCGTGCGCGGATGCGCTCGCGTCTCCGTCGACCAGAAGAGGTAGAAGTACTCCCTCAGCTCCTTCGCACCGAGCTGAGGGGAGAAAAGGGCCCGCTCCTTCCGCAGCGCCGCGAGCCGCTGCGCCTTGGCCGATTTTACGCCCTTCCCCTTGTCGGCTTTTGGAGCCATTGCGGAGGTGGTGGGGGAGATCGGCGGCATTGGTGATGCTGGTGGAAATGGGGGGGGGGGGGCGGAGTGCTGCTCTCTTTCGACTTTGAGAAGAAGGAGGAGAGCGGCGAAGATTTTGGAGAATGGAGTAGCAACCGGCGAAGTGGGCAAACTGCCCCTGTTTCCCCTGCTTATAAAGAGGGAGGGGGCGGACGTTTCGCCCTTCCAAATAAAGAAACCACCCATGATCTCTCCCACGATGCCGCATTCAACGCGTGCCGTTCGGGGAGGGCGCGGTGGATACGGAGCAAGATTCGGCGTAACCCAGGGCGCGCGTGCCCGTGCCCTGTTTTGGGCCTGGCCCAACAGCGCTCGGCACCGTGTGTGGCCCAGGCCCGGGGGCTCCTGTCGGTGTACTAGAGTAGGGGTACCCTAGTATCCCGAACTTGTGCACGGTCAGTTGCAGCGCCCCGCGGCAAGACTTGTCGGGCGACCGCCAAGGTCCTCCGTGGTTCCCTTGGAGCCATTCAAGAACAAAGTACTCAAGCCAAGGTGACAAGGCCCGGGCAAGAGGAGCTTGCCGGGAAGGCCAACCAAGGCGTCCCAAGGAACTTGCCGCGACGCGCCACGCATCCCGGCAAGGCAACAAGGCCCCAGCAAGAGGAGCTTGCCGGGAAGACCAACCAAGGCATCTCGGGGCCTGGTGAGCGACAAGTTTCCGGGCGCGACAAGAGGACGACCGCGGCAAGGCGCTTGCAGCGGCAAGTAACCACTCTGTACCCATGCTCCAGCACATCCGCCAATGTGTCGCTCTGGGGGCCTTTCCAGGAGCGCGTGGCGTGAGGCTGTGCAGCCAGCGGTGCGCGGTGGCATGCGACACTGAGAAGACTGCCATCATGGCGAGCGGTGGCGCCCCTGACGGTCCCTTTTTACACTGTTTGGGCGACACAGACGGGCATTCAATGCCCTTGTCCCCTGCCGTCAGGGTTAGGTAGGATACACTGTGCAAGTAGGTGTACCAACCGCAACTCCTTTTTACATTTTTACCCTTCCCTACGTTGCCACCTGTCGGTGACCCCTTGAGCATATAAAAGGAGGCCCATGCGCAACGTAGGGGAGGTTCGGCTCATTCGGAAGCCAGAAAAACACTTAGCTCTCCCGAGCGAGAACAGAATACAATAAGACAAGCAGCAGTAGGAGTATTATCTCTCCGGAGAGCTCCAAAGATGGGTAAACTGCTCGTGTGCTTCGCCTCGATCCGCTCTTTGTGCGACCTCCGCCCCCCGCCGAACTGAAAGGGGCCCGGTCCGCCGGCCCCATAGGTGTTCGTGGATCAGTTTCCCCGACAGGAATTGATCACAGAGGGCTTCTACGTCAACACCATAGCCTCTCAGATGATGTGTGAGTACTTTATCTCAGACCTTCGGGTCCATAGTTATTAGCTAGATGGCTTCTTCTCTCTCTTTGGATCTCAATACAAAGTTCTCCTTGATCTTCTTGGAGATCTATTCGATGTAACTCTTTTTGCGGTGTGTTTGTCGAGATCCGATGAATTGTGGGTTTATGATCAAGATTATCTTTGAATAATATTTGAATATCCTTTGGGTTATTTTATGTATGATTCGTTATGTTGCATGTCTCTTTGAATTATCAGTTTGGTTTGTCCTACTAGATTGATCTTTCTTGCAATAGGAGAAGTGCTTAGCTTTGGGTTCAATCTTGCGGTGTTCGATCCCAGTGACAGACGAGGAACCGATACGTATTGTATTGTTGCCATTGAGGATAAAAAGATGGGGTTTATATCATTTGCTTGAGTTTATCCCTCTACATCATGTCATCTTCCCTAATGTGTTACTCTGTTCTTATGAACTTAGTACTCTAGATGCATGCTCGATAGCGGTTGATGTGTGGAGTAATAGTAGTAGATGCAAAATCGTTTTGGTCTACTTGTTGCGGACGTGATGCCTATATACATGATCATGCCTAGATATTCTCCTAACTATGCACTTTTCTATCAATTGCTCGACAGTAATTTTTCACCCACCGTAATACTTATGCTATCTTGAGAGAAGCCACTAGTGAAACCTATGGCCCCCGGGTCTATCTTCCATCATATTAATCTTCCAACAACTAGCAATTTATGTCGTTGTTTATTTTGCAATCTTTACTTTTCAATTTATGAAACAAAAATACCAAAAATATTTATCTTATTATCTCTATCAGATCTCACTTTTGCAAGTGGCCGTGAAGGGATTGACAACCCCTTTATCGCGTTGGTTGCAAGGTTCTTATTTGTTTGTGTAGGTACGAGGGACTTGCGTGTGGCCTCCTACTGGATTGATACCTTGGTTCTCAAAAAAACTGAGGGAAATACTTACGCTTCTTTGCTGCATCACCCTTTCCTCTTCAAGGTAAAACCAACGCATGCTTAGGAGGTAGCAAGAAGGATTTCTTGCGCCGTTGCTGGGGAGGCTTACGCCAAGTCAAGTCAAGATTTGATCTCCCGACAACTCGCCGATTTCTGGCGCCGTTGCCGAGGAGTCTATGCACAAGTCAAGACATACCAAGTACCCATCACAAACTCATATCCCTCGCATTACATTATTTGCCATTTGCCTCTCGTTTTCCTCTCCCCCACTTCACATTTGCCCTTTTCTTCGCCTTTCTTCCGTTTGTCTTTTCGTTCACTTTGATGTCTTACTTGGCTCGTTTGCTCGTTTGGTTGGAATAGTTGTGTATTTATTACTAAACAGAGAACCTAAGATCTATGGATCCTCATCTGCTTGCTAATCTCTTTAAGAGATCCAATTATGATGAACCAGTTTCTAGTGATTTGAGTGCACTAGATTATCTTTATGAGGTTTTGCTTGAAAATCATGAATCTAAAAATTGTGATGAAGAAATTTATGAAGTGATTCACAATAGCTCCTTGAATAAAAAGCATGATTGCAATGATTTTACTATAAATTCTATTGATGTCAATTGTGCCAATAATATGCAAAACCCTAAGCTTGGGGATGCTAGTTTTGCCATGTCTACTACTTGTTGCAATGATCATGATTGGAGTGATTCTTCTTATGATCTTGAAAATTTATTTAATCCCCATGATGAATATGAGATTGATAATAATGTTTGAAATAATATTGAAAGTGGGTTTGGAAGAGTGTCAACTTTATATCCCACATATTTGGGGAATGTTCAATCTTATGAAGTTTTTGATAAACGTGGGTTTGGAGAGGTCATGACTTTAGTTAATGTTAATCCCACTATTTTGGAAGAGTGTCAACTTTGCATACATGTGGATCATGTTAAGAATATGTTTTGTGATAGCTATATTGTTGAATTGGCTTATGATCCTACATATAATTATTATGAGAGAGGAAAATATGGTTGTAGAAATTTTCATGTTACTAAATTACCTCTCGTTATGTTGAGATTGCCATTGTTTCTTTCCGCTACCTTGCATATGCTAGTTTTTGCTTGCCTTGATAATTTGTTTGCCTATAAGATGCCTATGCATAGGAAGTATGTTAGACTTAGATGTGTTTGTCACGTGTTTTATGATGCTCTCTTTGTGCTTCAATTCTTGTATTTCATGTGAGCATCATTGAAATCCCAATGCCTAGCTAAAAAGGCTTTAAAGAAAAGCGTTTGTTGGGAGACAACCCAATATTTTTACTTTCTGTTTTACAATAAATAATTAATCTAGCCTCTTGTTAGGTGTGGTTTTGTGTTTTAATTAGTGTTTGTGCCAAGTAAAACCTTTAGGATAACCTAAGGTGATAGTTATTTGATCTTGCTGTAAAAAACAGAAACTTTGCGCGCACGAGATTAGTTTTCATAAATCACAAAAACTTGATTTTCAGTTGATTCTTGTTGAAGTAGATTAATAAACAAATTATCTAGGACTTCCTAATTTGGTAGAATTTTATAAGTTCCAGAAATTTCTGTTCGATACAGATTTCTACAGACTGTTCTGTTTTTGACAGATTCTATTTTTCGTGTGTTGTTTGCATATTTTGATGAATCTGTGGCTAGTATCGAAGGTTATGAACCATATATAAGTTAGAATACAGTAGGTTTAACACCAATATAAATAAAGAATGAGTTCATTACAGTACCTTGAAGTGGTGGTTTGTTTTATTTTGCTAACGGAACTCATGAGATTTTCTGTTGAGTTTTGTGTTGTGAAGTTTTCAAGTTTTGACGGATTATGGAATAAGGAGTGGCAAGAGCATAAGCTTGGGGATGCCCAAGGCACCCCAAGGTAAAATTCAAGGACAACCAAAAGCTTAAGCTTGGGGATGCCCCGGAAGGCATCCCCTCTTTCGTCTTCGTCCATCGGTAACTTTACTCAATGCTATATTTTTATTCACCACATGATATGTGTTTTGCTTGGAGAGTCTTGTATGATTTGAGTCTTTGATTTTTAGTTTACCACAATCATCCTTTCTGTACACACATTTTGGGAGAGACACACATGAATCGAAATTTATTAGAATACTCTATGTGCTTCACTTATATCTTTTGAGCTAGATAATTTTGCTCTAGTGCTTCACTTATATCTTTTAGAGCACGGTGGTGGCTTTATTTTCTAGAAATTATTGATCTCTCATGCTTCACTTAAATTATTTTGAGAGTCTTTTCGAACAGCATGGTAATTTGCTTTGGTTGAAATTAGTCCTAATATAATAGGCATCCAAGACAGATATAATAAAAACTATCATATAAAGTGCATTGAATACTATGAGAAGTTTGATACTTGATGATTGTTTTGAGATATGGAGATAGTGATTTTAAAGTTGTGCTAGTTGAGTAATTGTGAAATTGAGAAATACTTGTGTTGAAGTTTGCAAGTCCCATAGCATGCACGTATGGTAACCGTTGTGTAACAAATTTGAAACATGAGGTGTTCTTTGAGTGTCATCCTTTGTGTGGAGGTCAGGATCGCGCGATGGTTAACTCCTACCAACCCTTCCCCTAGGAGCATGCGTGTAGTGCTTGGTTTTGACAACTTGTAGATTTTTGCAATAAGTATGTGAGTTCTTTATGATTAATGTTGAGTCCATGGATTATACGCACTCTCACCCTTCCATCATTGCTAGCCTCTTCGGTACCGTGCAATGCCCTTTCTCACCTTGAGAGTTGGTGCAAACTTCGCTGGTGCATCCAAAACCCGTGATATGATACGCTCTATCACACATAAACCTCCTTATATCTTCCTCAAAAAACCAACATACCTGCCTATCATGGCATTTCCATAGCCATTCCGAGATATATTGCCATGCAACTTTCCACCGTTTCATTTATTATGGCACGCTTCATCATTGTCATATTTCCATGCATGATCATGTAGTTGACATCGTTTTTGTGGCAAAGCCACCAGGCATATTATTTCATACATGTCACTCTTGATTCATTGCCCATCCCGGCACACCGCCGGAGGCATTCATATAGAGTCATATTTTGTTCTAGTATCGAGTTGTAATCATTGAGTTGTAAATAAATAGAAGTGTGATGATCATCATTCATAGAGCATTGTCCCAAAAAAAGAGAAGGCCAAATAAAAAAAGAAGGCCCGAAAAAGGGACATAAAAAAGGGACAATGCTACTATCTCTTTTTCCACACTTGTGCTGCATATGATAGAGAGTCTCTTGTTTTGTCACTTTCATATACTAGTGGGAATTTTTCATTATAGAACTTGGCTTGTATATTCCAACAATGGGCTTCCTCAAATGCCCTAGGTCTTCATGAGCAAGCAAGTAGGATGCACACCCACTTAGTTTCATTTGTTGACCTTTCATACATTTATAGCTCTAGTGCATCTGTTGCATGGCAATCCCTACTCCTTGCGTTGACATCAATTGATGGGCATCTCCATAGCCCGTTGATTAGCCGCGTCAACGTGAGACTTTCTCCTTTTTGGTCTTCTCCACACAACCCCCATCATCATATTCTATTCCAACCATAGTGTTATGTCCATGGCCCACGCTCATGTATTGCGTGAAAGTTGATAAAGTTTGAAAATTCTAAATTATGAAACAATTGCTTGGCTGAAACCGGGGTTCTGAATGATTTGGATATTTTGTGTGACGGAGATGGAACATAGCCAAACTATATGATTTTGTAGTGATAAACTTACTTTGGACATGTTATTTTGAGAAGACATAATTGCTTAGTTAGTATGCTTGAAGTATTATTATTTTTATTTTAATATTAAACTTTTATCTTGAATCTCTCGGATCTGAATATTCATGCCACAATAAATAAAATTACATTGAGAAATATGCTAGGTAGCATTCCACGTCAAAAATTATGTTTTTATCATTTACCTACTCGAGGACGAGCAGGAATTAAGCTTGGGGATGCTTGATACGTCTCCAACGTATCTATAATTTTTTATTGCTCCATGCTATTATATTATCTGATTTGTATGTTTAATGGGCTTTATTATACACTTTTATATTATTTTTGGGACTAACCTACTAACCAAAGGCCCAGCCCAAATTGTTGTTTTTTGCCTATTTCAGTGTTTCGTAGAAAAGGAATATCAAACGGAATCCAAACGGAATGAAACCTTTGGGAGAGTTATTTTTGGAACAAACACAATCTAGGGACTTGGAGTGGACGTCAAGAAAGAAGTGAGGAGGCCACAAGGCAGGGAGGCGCGCCTACCCCCCTGGGCGCGCCCCCCACCCTCGTGGGCCCCTCGCAGCTCCACCGACCTACTTCTTCCTCCTATATATACCCACGTACCCCGAAAATATCCGAGAGCAGCACGAAACCCTATTTCCACCGCCGCAACCTTCTGTACCCGTGAGATCCCATCTTGCGGCCTTTACCGGCGCTCCGCCGGAGGGGGCATTGATCATGCACTACTAGAAAAATGGCTATAGCTAATATGTACATTAATGGCGCACCATGTTGTGGTGCGCCACTGCTATATAGCAGTGGCACACCAGATATAGGTACGCCATTATTGGCTGTATTACTAATGGCGCACCTGGTGTGTGGTGCGCCATTACTAGTTTTGAAAAAATAAAAATAAAAATTGTTAGTAGTGGCGCACCATGGGATAGTGCACCATTACTAGGTTTAACTAGTAATGGCGCAGCACACCCATGGTGCGCCACTACTAACAATTTTTTTTAGTATTTTTTTGAAAACTAGTAATGGTGCACCACACGCCAGGTGCGCCATTACTAGTTTTAACTGTAACTAGTAATGGCGCACCACACCCACGGTGCGCCACTACTAACAATTTTTTTTATTTTTTCTCAAACTAGTAATGGAGCACCACATACCAGGTGCGCCATTAGTAACCCAGTTTACCAATGGCGCATTCTTAGGAGGTGCGCCATTGGTAACCTGGGAGCAGCTAGATATTTTTGACAGCCACCTACCACACTCACTTTCCCCACTTCATTCTCTCCACCTCTACCAATCTTGGTCTCGGCTGCCTCCTCCTCCTCACCTCATTTGCACCATAGATTCACCCAAATTAAGTGGTTAAATTTCCCTTTTTTCATAGGTAAGTAAGGGGAAAGCTTTCTTTATGTTCAAGATTTACTTTTCTCTCCCTACAACAACGTACACACTTTTTATGGCCTAGATCTATGTATGTTTGTGGTGTTGCATATGTTTGTGTTTGCAGGTACCGGTATTTGAAATGCGATAGTTGCCAATATTTTGCCGGAATGTTGATTCATTTCCGTTTCGGCGAGAATTTGGCACTATGCATTCTTTTTTGTCCTATTTTTAGGCAAAGTCATGCCAAAAAAAATTTGGTTCTAAAATATCGTTTTGCTCTACCCCGCAGGGGACCATGGTCCGCATGATGACCGAAGGTATCATGAATAGGTTTTTGAGCTCCGTGAAGGCTGGGATGCTTCAAAAGGACGAGACAGAGATAAGATGTCCGTGTCGAAGATGCAAGCTGAAGAGCCTTATGGACCCGTATTCCATACAGGTGCGGGACCACCTGCTCTTGCGTGGTTTCATGGATGGCTATCAGTGGCAAGGTGATGAAGATAATTATGAAGTCATCCATGGGGGTCGGGCAAGAAATAAGGAAGGGCAGCAAGACAACCGCGGCGAGGGTGGGCGAGAAGACGAAGAATCTCCAGGACATGATCACGAAGTAGATGCAGGACACAATCATCATGTAGAAGATGTCGAACATGATGATGAGGTAGATCAAGACGAAGGGCATGATCATGAAGATGAAGATGCCGAGCAGACGGGTAACGCAAGAGCTGCTGCTCGAAACAAAGCCAAGCTGGATCAACTGGAGATAGACGCGGTTACTCCATTGTATGAAGGATGCAGGCCCGAGGATACCCGCCTAAAAGTAACACTCATGGCTCTATAGATGAAGCTAAAACACAAAATGACTGACGCATGCTTCGACGAGAACATGTCATTCTGGCACGAACGTCTTCCCAAGGGGAACAAGTGCCTGACCAGTTTCGAGGAGGCGAAGAAAATCGTGTGTCCTCTGGATTTACCGCGCATGAAATACCATGTGTGCACGAACGATTGCATCATTTATCGGGACGATTACGCCGAGTCTACCATATGTCCGGTGTGCGGCGTCACACGATACAAGAAGAGGAAGAAAGCTCCTCGAAAAGTGGTCTGGTACTTTTCGATCACTCCTCGTCTGCAGTGGTATTTCGCGGACCCTAAGCTAGCAAAGCTCCTGCGTTGGCATGCAGATAGGGAGGAGAAGAAGTGAGAAGATGATGGAAATGATCCGGAGATAAATAAAAAAGACAAGATGCTGAGTCACCCTAAGGATGTGAGGCAGTGGCAAGCGTTGAACTTCGAACACTCAGAATTTGGGGACGATCCAAGGAACATCATGCTAGGCGCGAGCACCGATGGAGTCAATCCGTTTGGCAGTGAGAGAAGCACACATAGCACCTGGCCTGTGTTTGTGTGGATGTACAACATCCCCCCTGGTTGTGCATGAAGAGGAAGTATATTCACATGAGTATGCTAATTGAAGGGCCGAAACAACCAGGGAACAACATCAATCTGTATCTGGGGCTGCTGAAAGAGGAGCTAGACGCACTGTGGAAAACGCCAGCCAATACGTGGGACGTCGCAGCGAAAGAATATTTCCCTATGTGAGCCGCACTACTCACGAGGGTGCACGACTATCTCGGTTACGGATATGTCGCGGGGCAGGTGGTCCATGGATTTTGTGCATGCGTCAGGTGCATGGATGACACAACGTATCACCAGCTAGATAGATATCCCGGGTCTTTGAAAACCGTGTTCATGGGACATCGAAGGTGGCTTCGCGATGATGACGCATGGAGAAAATGCAAGGATCTGTTTGATGGTGAAACCGAACCTCGAAGACGCCCGCGTACGAGGAGCGACAAGGAAATAGACGAGTTGTTGAAAAATTGGAAAGAGTGCCCACCGCCGGGAAAGAAGCGAAAGGCGCTAGAGACGCTGCTGAAGGTATGGAAAACAAGGTCTGTTTTCTGGGACTTGCCGTACTGGAAGATCCTCCATGTGCCTCACAGCTTTGATGTCATGCATATCACGAAGAACGTGTGCGAGAGTCTGCTTGGTACCCTGCTCAACATGCCAGAGAGGACCAAAGATGGGCCGAAAGCAAGGGCAGACTTGCAATCAATGGGCATCAGGGAGGAGTTTCACGCAAAACGCGCTAATGATGATGATGATGATGATGGTGAGGCGAAGGACACGGAAAGTCGTCGCAAAGGAAAAAAGGCCAAGAAGATCAAAAAAACTGCCCTCCCGCGTGCTTCACTCTAAGCAGTTTTTCACCTGCCTCGTAGGAGTAAAACTTCCTTACGGTTACGCATGGAAGATAAGCAGATACCTAGACTCAGCAAAGCAGAAGTTCAGCAGGATGAAGGCTGACGACTGTCACGTGCTGACGACGCAGATACTTCCAGTTGCAATCCGTGGGATCATGGACGCGCACATCCGTGAAACACTATTTGGCCTATGCAACTTTTTCGACATCATCTCTTGGAAGTCGGTTGGCGTGAGGCAACTCAGAAGGCTACAGGAAGAGATCGTGGTGATACTATGCGAGCTTGAGATCTACTTCCCTCCCGCATTCTTGAACGTTATGGTGCATCTGCTAGTCCATATCGTGGAGGATATCATCCAACTAGGGCCGACGTTCCTGCACAGCATGATGTCGTTCGAAAGGATGAATGGTGTCATCAAAGGATACGTTCGTCACATGGCACGTCCAGATGGAAGCATAGCCAAGGGCTTTCTGACCGAAGAGTGCATCTCCTATTGCACGAATTATCTAGGCATCGAGAACCCCGTTGGTCTGCCCGTCAATAGGCACCTCTGCAGGCTCGCTGGATGGGGTCACCGCGAGGGTCGCCGCGAAATGCATGTCGACTTCAAGGGTCGACTCGCCGACTTTGAAAGAGAAAACCTAGTCGTGCTACAACACATAGACGTGGTCGATCCTTAGGTGGTAGAGCACAAAACCTTTATTGAGAAGACGTACAATGACCGAGGCCAACAGAGGACGGACGGAGATATAATCAAAGAGCACAACTCATGTTTCACGCGTTGGTTCAAGGACAAGCTTCTGTCGTACCCTTCTACATGAGGATTATTCCATGAAGAAAAACTCATATTCTCCTTGTCATAGGGTGCTGAGCACAACCTGATGACCTATGAGGCGTACGATATCAACGGCTACACATTCTACACCGAGGAAAACAACATGAAGAGCTATTATCACAACTCCGGGGTAACGATGGAATCCTACACCGGTAACAACAAGGACAGATATAACGGAAGGATCGAGGAGATCTAGGAGCTGAGCTACACTGGAGAGAAGATCCCGATGTTCCGTGTCATAAGGGCCAAGAGCGTCCTAAAAGAAGACCGGTATTTCACCACCATGGTTATACCCGAAGCCAAATCCAAGACTGTGGGTGCAAACGTCACCGCAAAAAATGAGCCATGGGTACTGGCTTCCCAAGTGGGCCAATGCTTCTTCATTACCGACCCGTCAAAGCCCAGTCGTGTTGTCGTGAGGAGAGGCAAAAGGAACACCATTGGAATGGATGGAGTTGCCAATGAGCAACACTTACACAAGTACGGCGACCCGAAGATGGAAGATGACGACGACGATGAAGTACCATACACCACAAGAAGAAGCAGGACCACCCTACCTAAAGGACGTCCGTTCAAGAGAAGAACTCCATATGCGAAAAAGAAGGGCAGGAAGATTGTGAAAAGATAGCTAAGATTGAATCACGACGTGTCGGCCGCCTGTGTGTGTCAGTGGCAAGCTCAATTATTACATGCAACTAAATTATTACATGTATCACTTGATTTAAACCATGTCATCTAATTCTAAATCTTTGCACAATGGTTTAAATTAATTGTAGTCTTCATTTACTGATTGTATTTCGACATATGGAAATGGCATTTCTTCTGTTCTAGTCATCTATCCAGTAACCTCTTTTGTTCAAAACTGTGGGGATTAATGTTGTATGTACTTACCTTCCTTTTGTAACTTCTTCATGACCAAGTTGAAGTATCGACCACCTTATTCTTGGATTTGGTATTTTTGTTCTTCTCCCTCTTGTTTTGTTGCAAATCATCATTTACAGGCAGCTTGTGCTTCTTTGTGTTTTCTTCTGATATTTTAATTGTTTTTATTTATGTTTATTCTAGTATTTTATTTTTCAGTGTTCCTTTTCCTGCTTAAATTTGCAAATATTTTTTGAAAATGCGAACATTTTACTAACTCACAAAAAGTATTGAATTTGTTAATATTTTTGGAACTCATGAATATTTTTAAATTTCATGGACACTTTTTGAATTCATGAATATTTTTTCAAATTTGATGATATTTTTTCATATTCATAAATGTTTTACCAATTCACAAATGTTTTGCAACACAAGTATTTGAAAATTAGTAATAACTACTTATATTGTAACATTTGAAAATTTATGGTCATTTTCTAAAAAATTATTACATGCAACTAAAAATCCAAAAAAATAAAAAAATAGTAATGGTGCACCAGGAGAAGGTGTGCCATTGCTATCACGGTGTTTGTGGTGCACCCCTGAAAGGTGCGCCATTGCTAACCCTCCCCCCACTAAAATCACCCAGCTGGTCGGTTGTCTCCCTCCTATCCGCCTCCCTTCCTATCCCCTCCCCAACGACCAGACTAGAGCTAGAGACCTGCGCCGCCGCCCCGACCCACTGCGTCGCCGCCCAGACCCATAGCACCGCCACCCCGACCACTGCACCGCCGCCCCTACCTGCGCTACCGCCCAGACCCATTGTGCCGCCCCTAGCTTCCCTCCACTCATCAATCGCCCTCTCGGCCTCCCTTCCTCCTCCAAATCCGCCTCCCTGAGCGCGGTCGCCGCGCGCCACCGCGGCCACCGACCGTGCCTTGCTCCGTCGTCGTGCCTAGGAGCTGCGCCAAGCTCCGCTATGATGTCTTGGAGGATCCATTCGAGCTGAAGATCCCCAGTCCCCGCCGACCCCGCGCTCTCCTCCCTCCCGGTCCGTATACCCCAGCTTGCATCGCTTCGTGCTAATGGTGCCTGGTTCGATTTGCTGACTCACTATGCTGTGTGTGCAGGTGTGCGACACGGGCACTCGGACCTGATCCCGTGCCTAGACAGGGGCTTCCACCACCAGCCGGCCCGCTCCCCATCGCCTCAACTGCCTCATCCCCCTGGCTGCTGGCAACCTGGTGAGACGCGACAACGATCGATGAACCCCCCCTTCATTTGTTTGTCATTTCTGTAGATTGTTGCTCTATTCTATACTGTTACTGTTAGTAGCTTCACTTCTAATGAGAAAGTCAATAGACAGGTGATAATCTTTGCAGATTTGAAGTACTGTTACTGTCAATAGCTTGTGTTAATTTTGGAGTAGTAGCTTGAGTAGCTTACTCCAGTATCGTTAATGGAATAATGAAGCTGCTGATGATTGTTAAGTTGAATATTCTTAGTTGCTGTTGATGATTGTTGTTGTTGATGGAGTACTCCAGCACAATGAACTGAAGTAATTTTTTTCAACCACACTATCTTTGTTTTCTTTTGGCTCCCATGGTGTTGCATTGTCACAGCCCCAGATCAGCCCTTGTTTGTTTTTGCTTTAGCATCCATGCATCATGTTTAAATTTTATGAAACTTGAAATGGGGATTGCCTAAACCCTAGCATTAAAGGAATTCAAATAGGTTCAACCAAAACTATTTTTCAGTGAGTACAAATGGCTTTAGAAAATGTCCATCATTTCCGGAAAAATGCTTTAAACAGAACCAGAGGTGCTGCACATTTTTCATGTCACATTTGGTCACTGGATTAATTCATAAGTATTTGAATTTGGACATTTAAATTTTATAATATTTTTTAAATGTCCAAATAATCCTGAAAGTACTTGGGGGCTATTGGAAATAATCCAAATAGTGCCCACAATTTTTGTCGGGATTTTATAAAATGAGTTAGTATTTTTACTAATTCAAAACAGAGTAATAAAAATAGAAAACTAAAACAAATAAAAGAGAGAGAGAGAGAAGGACTTACCTGACGCTTACCTGAGGCCCACTCACCTGGTGGCCCAGCAGAATCAGCCCAGCCCACCAGGGGCGCCTTGGTCTTCTTCCACCTCTGCCAGTAGGCAGAGGCGTGTCGACGCCAGTGCGCCCGAAGCCTCCACCTCCTCCCTCCCAGCCTGCTTGGCTCCTCCTCGACGCCCCGGTGGTGCCACGCAGCCCCGACCGCTCTCTCACTCTCTCCCGAACTCTTCCCCCTCTTCTGCTCCCTCTCCCTCTCGAGCCGAGCGCAGCCGCAGCCGCGCCACCGTAACGCCGCGGCCACCGTCTCCCCCTCGACCCCTCGATGTGCCTGCGAGCTCCATCTCGACGTCCCCGACCTCCTCGACAAGCCACGACGCCACGGACGCGCTGCAACGCCGCCATCACCACCGTCTTCATCGCCATGACCGGAGATCGCCGCCGCTCGATTCGCAGCAACGAGGACGCCCCCGAGCTGACCAACCCCTTTGTTCGATCCGCTGTGAGCTGCTGCGTTGATCCCCTCCCTCCCCTGGCACTTTTTCTCCCGCTAACGCCAATATCCACCGGAGCGGAGAGCTCACCGCCGTCGTGGTTCCTTGCCGCCGTGGCCAGGGCCACCGCAGCCCGCATCTAAGCGCGTCACCGTGCTCGGTGAACCCCCAGGAGCACGTAGCACCTGCCAGTTTACTCCCTAGTGCCCCGTAGCATCGACCCCGTCCACACCCGAACTCCGGCCGCCGCCATGAGCTCGACTCCGGCGAGCTCGATCCACCCCAACCCCTCCCATTTGGCTCTCTGGATGCGCAAGAGCGAGAGCTATGCCCTGGTGCCCTCAGCACGCCAATCCGACGCCCCTAGCACAAGTCCGGCTTGCCCCCGCCGTGTTCTGTGGTCGCCGTCGGCTGGTCTCCGACGTGCTGACGTGGCGCCGTCGTTAGGGGCTAATGACCCTGCTAATTAACCCATGTGTCACTGACAGGTGGGCCCAGAGCCCTGCTAATTTTAGCTTAGTACTAATTAACTTTTAGCTAACCCACTAAGTCACTGATGTGTGGACCCGCCCGTGTTAGTTATTAGTAGGATTAGTTAGTGCTAATTAACCTAGATTAGTACTTAACCTAACACTAACTAATTCGGTTAGTTAGTAGTGTCACTGACCAGTGGACCCCACTGGTCAGGTTTGACCTGCAGTAGCGCCTGTTGACTTGCTGACGTCACAGTGACGCAGTGCTTACGCAATAAATCATTTACTGGATTTATTATTATTCAGGAAATTTCAGAAAATGCCTAAAACTTCTAAAATTCATAGTAAATCAACCGTAACTCCAAATGAGATAAATTATATATGAAAAATTATCAGAAAAATTCAAGGAATCCATATGTACCATTTTCATGCATGTTAGAACAACTTATAGCTGCTTTTTAGCACAAATCAATTAAATGGCATTTGAATAATCACATATGGAGTTTGAATTTGAATCTTGTATTCAAACCAACTTCATTTAAATCATAGCTAGGTGCATTAGCTCAAAACACATTCATATTGCCATGTCATAGCATGCATCATATTGTGCATTGCATTGATCGTGTTTCTTCTATGTTTGCCGGTGTTGTTCCCCCTCGGTAGACGTTGTACCGATGATGTGATCGTTGACACTGATGAAGACTCAATGTTATCTTTAGAAGCGCCAGGCAAGCAAAACCCCCTTGTTCATTCCGATAAAATCCTACTCTCTCGCTCCTGCTCCCTTTTAATGCATTAGGACAACACCGATTCATCTGTTACTTGCTGCGGTAGCTGAACCCCTTTATCCTTTGCATGACCTGTCATTGCCACAGTAAATAGATGAAACCCACTAGCATGAGTACGAGTTGTTTGAGCCCTGTTGTGCCTACTCATTCATGCTTGTTTGTCATGCCTGCTACTGCTTAGAGCTGTGTCAGGTCTGATTCATCCGGGATGAATCAGAGGTGTGTGAACATGTCCTACGGTGTGTGAGCTAAGCGTGTGAACACGATTTGGTAAAGGTAGCGGTGAGAGGCCATGTAGGAGTACATGGTGGGTTGTCTCATTGAGGCCGTCCCTAGGAACTGAGTTCTGTGTTTGTGATCCATGATTCAGCTACTACCATGCATTGGGCCCTGAAATATGACCCCGCTCGACTTCTTATTCACCCTAGTCCTCTGTCCAGGAGTTGCAAGTAGTTTCTGGTGTTTGTAGCTTACTGGAGGCCGTGGACAGCGCTGACCGTAGGGGTGGGCTGTGATGCGGTAGGTACGTGGCACGGTGTACCGGATACCCGTTAGGTATCTCGGGAACCCTGCACACATCGTTTGGGGCTGTGAGCGAAACTCCGGCCGGATCTCCTCATGGATGGAACCCGAATAGGCGATAAACCTGGACTAGAGACTTGAGTGTTTAGGTAGGTCGTGGTCTACACCCACGTCTGCTTTCGCTTGAAGTCTGCCGAGCACATGTCGTGTGCAGACGCTAAGTGGTGGAAACATGTATGAAGAAGTACACCCCTGCAGGGTTAACATCATCTATTCGAATAGCCGTGTCCGCAGTAAAGGACTTCTGGGTTGCTTATATCAGTTCATAGACAAGTGAAAGTGGATACTTTAAAATGCGCAAGATAAGCGTGAGTGCTATGGATGGCGTTCTCGCAGGGAGACGGGAGTGGATCCATAGTGGTGTATTGATATGGTGAATATGTGGACTCGTGTGCGCCACCTCAAAAGAGTTACTTGCAGTCGTAGTTCAGGATAGCCACCGAGTCAAAGCTGGCTTGTTGCAGTTAAACCCCACCATCCCCTTTGTTGATAATGATGCATATGTAGTTAGATCTGATGTAAGTCTTGCTGGGTACATTTGTACTCATGTTGCTTAATTTATGTTTTTGCAGAGAGACTTCAGTCTCGCTAGTAGTTCCACGTGGACTTCGACATTTAGCTTGTTACCTCAGCTATGATCTTGTGCCCTCGGCAGGATCTGGTAGATAGTCAGGCTTTCAAGCCCTTTTCATTTATAGATGTCTGTACTCAGACATGATAGCTTCCGCTTGTGCTTTGATTTGTATGCTCTGAATGTTGGGTCGTGAGACCCCTGTTTGTAATATCTCGCTCCTCGGAGCCTATTGAATAAATACTTGAGTCGTAGAGTCATGTTGTGATGCCATGTTGTGTTTGCACATATCGAGCATATTGTGTGTATGTTATTGAAATGCTTGGTATGTGTGGGATCTGACTATCTAGTTGTTTATCTTTAGTAGCCTCTCTTACTGGGAAATGTCTCCTAGTGTTTCCACCGAGCCATGGTAGCTTGCTACTGCTCCGGAACACTTAGGCTGGCCGGCATGTGTCCTTCTTCGTTCCTGTGTCTGTCCCTTCGGGGAAATGTCACGCGATGGATACCGGAGTCCTGTTAGCCTGCGACAGCCCGGTTCACCGGAGTCCTGCTAGCCCAGTGCTACAGCCTGGATTCACTCGCTGATGACCGACACGTTCGATGTTGGGTCATGGATGCCTGTCCCTGTAAGTCTGTGCCACTTTGGGTTTACGACTAGCCATGTCAGCCCGGGCTCCTTATCATATGGATGCTAGCGACACTATCATATATGTGTGCCAAAAGGCGCAAACGGTCCCGGGCAAAGGTAGGGCGACACCCATGGGTATACCGTGCGTGAGGCCGCAAAGTGATATGAGGTGTTACATGCTAGATTGATGTGGCATTGAGTCAGGGTCCTGACAGCGTTGGTATCAGAGCCGGACTGCCTGTAGGTTCTCCAAGCCAAACTGGTCGAAGTTGAGTCTAGAAATTCTTTAGTTATATAAGGGAATTGATTGTGGGATGGAACGTAAGGCTCTTTTTACTCCTTATACCTTATGCCTTCTGATCTGAGTCATCATCTTATCTTTCCTACGGGGATTAAGAACTAGGCTATCTCTTCTTTCTATCAGGATCACGTGTTACTAATCCGTAGACTTATAGAATTGTTGGAATTAAGCCTCAGTTCAGTTTCTACCTCTGTATGTTAATTATTGATCTCGAGACCTTGATATTGTGCTTCTGAGTGGTTATGCCACCATTTTGTAGAATGTCTCCAAACATTTTGAGCATTTACAGCCGTTATGCTGTCCGAGTCATCCCAGGTTTCTAAATAGTCTGATGCATTTGCAAATCCTTTCCCTCTGTTTTGGTGTCCGTCTGGTCACAATAAGCACACTAATCACCGGTTGAGGTACTCTGTTGCCTCGGTATATATGTTGGAGCTACTATTATGACCCTAGGTGTTTTAGGGAGTCACCTAGTAATCTAGCAACGTTTTGTGTTTCCAGTGTGATGATTCTGGCCGTCATTATCGAAAGCATCCCGTGATGCCATTTAGTTAGTAGGTATTCTATTCCTGGGTTTTTAAACCCGAGATTCACCCTACTTACATCATGTTGATAGTGTTGCTAGTTCCTTTAGGATATTAGTAACCTTTGCGATAGTCCTCGAGGTTCGTGGTACATCCTTCTTCCAATTACCATGAACCATTCTTGGCAGGAGTTCTTCTGAACCAAAAGATGACAACAAGAGTGCTCTCCATGAGTTCTCCATGCTATATTGTAACTCTGCCAGCTCAACCTTTCTGCATGGGTTATCCGGAAGAATTATGTTGAACTTGGTTCGACATACTAATCTATGCATCCACAACTCAGAAAGTTATATGTTCCTTTGAGTTGTCCCTCTTTAGTTGTCTACTGACCTTCGTCTATCAATTGATAGTCAAGAGTATGCGTGCGTTCGTTTATCGATGCTATTACTCTTGTGGTCCGTCAAGCCATTCTATCACGGAATGACTAGGAGAAACAAACTCTAGTACCTCATCCATATCTAGGATTGGGTCAAAGTAGTTGTATTCCGCAGATCAAATGCCAATCCAGCTTTTGGTTCTGTTCTACCTTGGAGTATTACCCCCTTTATGTCAGAATTGTCATGAGAACTGCACCAACTCTCATGAATTTTGACGTAGTGATACTTCTCACCATCATTAGTCATTCCTCGGTCCTCGTGTTGATGTAACCGGAATACCGACAAATGAATTGTGATGTGTGAAATCAATACTCCTAGCAACCTCGTTGCTTGGTAGTTAAAGGATAATAATTTCATTCTTAGCGTGTTGGCTTTTGAATCGTCCTTCTAAGACTGATCGTGCTACCTAGTCCTTATTTCGGTGCACCCTTCAATTGATGAGTTAGGATCTTGTCAAGTCCTCACTCATTTGATCATATTGTCTTGCCCTCAAAAGCGAGATTGTTCCCGAACTTAGTAACATACCGGCGGTTCGTGATTTTCCGAATATCTTCTCGGAAGTATTACCAGGTTGTCCCCTGACTGTTATGTTGAGCTCGTGATCAAGTTGGTTTCTTGTGAACCACCTTCTCTCCAAGAATTGGTGTTAGATATCCCTGAGCTAGTTGGTTAAGCTAGACAACAACTTGGAGAGTTGGAAGATAGAAGCTTGTCCGATATAGTTCATTATAAGGATGTCTTGTATGTGTGTTGAAGAAAGATGATATCTTCATCGATTGGTCCCTGTGATCAGTTGCTGGACCTATTGTCTTATCAATCCTTTGATTTGAGTGTGGGCTATCGTAAAATCAAATCAGTACCAACGATGCTCGTAATGTTGTCTTACTCGTGGTTGATCCCTCGAGCATACACCCTTACATCTTTGGGTCTGACCAATACTATCACCTTGTTCACATAGTTATGGAATTCCATCTCCATGGGAAGCTGGATGAATTGTTGTTGAGCCCATCGACAACATCCTTGTCTTCTCCATAATTTTGCTGAACATTAAGCTAGTGTTGGAAACTTTTGAAAGCATTTTCTTCATGCTAGCTCATGAAGTACTTGTTTGATGAAAGGAGTGACTTCCTCTTATACACGTGCATTTGGTGAAAGTTGCCGCCGTGAATTTGAGAAAGTTAGTTTTGCTTCCTCTGGAATCATCCCAAATCAGTCATGCATACGTGCGAAGTATTCTGTGGTTTGGAGACTTGCAACCTCCATTCTATATGTGTTCCGTAGCACCCCAAGCCACTGACTGATTTGTTCAAGAAAAGGAGTTAAGTGTTAATCCATGGTAATGCACAAGACTCTGATATCCCCGATGATGGTTCCCTACCAGAACTCGGTAGTGTTTTATTGTAAGACTAACATGTGATCATGTCTGTCTGGGACAGCGTGTTCACATGTTTGTAGCAGAACTAGCTCATGTTTTGGAGCTTACTATCGTAGTTCATTCCCCGAGAATCTCGCAACGTCATCTCGTCCATTTGTGTTGCAAACTTTCGTCTTTCTTCCTAGACTCGATGAGTCTGGATTATCCTGACACCAACCAGATCTGAATCTCAGGCAGATATGATGGTTTGGAACATTTCCCAAGAACTATAATATCGGTCCCTCGGAAACCGGTAAAGTGGATGTCGTGGCCAACACACCCAGCCGGAAGACCTGTTATTATAATATCTTGATTGAGGAAGCTGGCCACCTCCCCATAGGGATTTCGTAGGATTTACTCCCTAGTTGCCCCTATGGATTTCTGTGTTCCGAAGTCCGACCTTTTTACTTGATGTTCTAGATATCAAACCATATCTATGAATGGGTTACACTAGCACATCAAGGAGAACATTAGAAGCGGAGTGCTAAATGTCTCTCGGTCGATCATCCAGATTTTATTTCCTTGGCCCCGCCAAGGGTGAAATCTAAGAAAGTGTTATCTTCCTTTGCATCTACATCATCCATCATCATTCATCATGGTAGCAAGTTGTGTTGCCAGGATCCTTGACACGGATATTGGTAAAATCTTGATGATTATGGAAATGCTCAAGTTCTTGAGAGCACGCACAAGCGCTACGTGTTATCATCGGCAATAACTGGGATTCCTCTCAGTTTCCTCGGCAATGCTATGACCTTTTCAAACAGTGAATTCACTCTCTATTGTTGGGTCCTTCCCCAGATACCAGAATCATTCCCAGCATTTGCATTTTGTTCCCAGCTTGCACCGCCAATGTGCCATTCTACCATGGGTCTCTTCCATTTCCGGTGGTAAGCAAAAATCATCCATTGCGTTGTCTTCAGCAAGGTAGTCCACATCATCCATTCTAGTCCGGGTGTACCATTCCTTTGCACTCCACCAAACGATCATTGTGAATTGCCTTAGGCTGGTATGAAGAGTTTCAATGATCTCTGAATCAAAAGTAATTCTTTTTGCCACTTAAGGGAATAGTTCTTTGCGTCACTTTTCCCAAGGTGCCCATTACGGAATCCTGGCAGTTATTTCTTCGCCACCTTGACAACATCCACCATTTTACCTAAGCGTGGAATGATTGCCTACCAATTTGAACCTTCGTCATCCATTTCTTTACCATCATTCCTAATGTGTGTTTGGTGTCTCAACTCAAGAGTTGTTCTTACGTCTCTCCATGAACTGATCTTGAGTTTCTTGATCTTCAAAGACAAGTAAATTCTGTAGGGTTTTCCCCTTCTTTCTATTGTCGTGTCGAGTGAAGATCTCGAAAGAAAAGACGTCAAGACCAAGATGCTGGAATGGATCACCATCTCCGAGAAGGGCAATTGGATCATGAAGATTGTGATAGTTTTGTGACTCCCCTTTTCCTCTTACCTCACGTCTTGAATCTCGGGGCGAGATTCTTGCTTAGTGGGGCTGAGCTGTCACAGCCCCAGATCAGCCCTTGTTTGTTTTTGCTTTAGCATCCATGCATCATGTTTAAATTTTATGAAACTTGAAATGGGGATTGCCTAAACCCTAGCATTAAAGGAATTCAAATAGGTTCAACCAAAAATATTTTTCAGTGAGTTCAAATGGCTTTAGAAAATGTCCATCATTTCTGGAAAAATGCTTTAAACCAGAACCAGAGGTGCTGCACATTTTTCATGTCACATTTGGTCACTGGATTAATTCATAAGTATTTGAATTTGGACATTTAAATTTTATAATATTTTTTTTAATGTCCAAATAATCCTGAAAGTACTTGGGGGCTATTGGAAATAATCCAAATAGTGCCCACAATTTTTGTCGGGATTTTATAAAATGAGTTAGTATTTTTACTAATTCAAAACAGAGTAATAAAAATAGAAAACTGAAACAAATAAGAGAGAGAGAGAAGGACTTACCTGACGCTTACCTAAGGCCCACTCACCTGGTGGCCCAGCAGAATCAGCCCAGCCCACCAGGGGCGCCTTGGTCTTCTTCCACCTCTGCCAGTAGGCAGAGACGTGTCGACGCCAGCGCGCCCGAAGCGTCCACCTCCTCCCTCCCAGCCTGCTTGGCTGCTCCTCGACGCCCTGGTGGTGCCACGCAGCCCCGACCGCTCTCTCACTCTCTCCCGAACTCTTCCCCCTCTTCTGCTCCCTCTCCCTCTCGAGCCGAGCGCAGCCGTAGCCGCGCCACCGTAACGCCGCGGCCACCGTCTCCCCCTCGACCCCTCGCTGTGCCTGCGAGCTCCGTCTCGACGTCCCCGACCTCCTCGACAAGCCACGACGCCACGGACGCGCTGCAACGCCGCCATCACCACCGTCTTCATCGCCATGGCCGGATATCGCCGCCGCTCGATTAGCAGCAACGAGGACGCCCCCGAGCTCACCAACCCCTTCGTTCGATCCGCTGTGAGCTGCTGCGTTGATCCCCTCCCTCCCCTGGCACTTTTTCTCCCGCTAACGCCAATATCCACCGGAGCGGAGAGCTCACCGCCGCCGTGGTTCCTTGCCGCCGTGGCCAGGGCCACCGCAGCCCGCATCTAAGCGCGTCACCGTGCTCGGTGAACCCCCAGGAGCACGTAGCACCTGCCAGTTTACTCCCTAGTGCCCCGTAGCATCGACCCCGTCCACACCCGAACTCCGGCCGCCGCCATGAGCTCGATTCCGGCGAGCTCGATCCACCCCAACCCCTCCCATTTGGCTCTCTGGATGCGCAAGAGCGAGAGCTATGCCCTGGTGCCCTCAGTGCGCCAATCCGACGCCCCTAGCACAAGTCCGGCGTGCCCCCGTCGTGTTCTGTGGTCGCCGTCGGCTGGTCTCCGACGTGCTGACGTGGCGCCGTCGTTAGGGGCTAATGACCCTGCTAATTAACCCATGTGTCACTGACAGGTGGGCCCAGAGCCCTGCTAATTTTAGCTTAGTACTAATTAACTTTTAGCTAACCCACTAAGTCACTGACGTGTGGACCCGCCCCTTTTAGTTATTAGTTAGGATTAGTTAGTGCTAATTAACCTAGATTAGTACTTAACCTAACACTAACTAATTCGGTTAGTTAGTAGTGTCACTGACCAGTGGACCCCACTGGTCAGGTTTGACCTGCAGTAGCGCCTGTTGACTTTCTGACGTCACAGTGACGCTGTGCTTACGCAATAAATCATTTACTGGATTTATTATTATTCAGGAAATTTCAGAAAATGCCTAAAACTTCTAAAATTCATAGTACATCAACCGTAACTCCAAATGAGATAAATTATATATGAAAAATTATCAGAAAAATTCAAGGAATCCATCCGTACCATTTTCATGCATGTTAGAACACCTTATAGCTGCTGTTTAGCACAAATCAATTAAATGGCATTTGAATAATCACATATGGAGTTTGAATTTGAATCTTGTATTCAAACCAACTTCATTTAAATCATAGCTAGGTGCATTAGCTCAAAACACATTCATATTGCCATGTCATAGCATGCATCATATTGTGCATTGCATTGATCGTGTTTCTTCTGTGTTTGCCGGTGTTGTTCCCCCTCGGTAGACGTTGTACCGACGATGTGATCGTTGACACTGATAAAGACTCAATGTTATCTTCAGAAGCGCCAGGCAAGCAAAACCCCCTTGTTCATTCTGATACAATCCTACTCTCTCGCTCCTGCTCCCTTTGAATGCATTAGGACAACACCGATTCATCTGTTACTTGCTGCGGTAGCTGAACCCCTTTATCATTTGCATGACCTGTCATTGCCACAGTAAATAGATGAAACCCACTAGCATGAGTAGGAGTTGTTTGAGCCCTGTTGTGCCTACTCATTCATGCTTGTTTGTCATGCCTGCTACTGCTTAGAGCTGTGTCAGGTCTGATTCATCCGGGATGAATCAGAGGTGTGGGAACATGTCCTACGGTGTGTGAGCTAAGCGTGTGAACACGATTTGGTAAAGGTAGCGGTGAGAGGCCATGTAGGAGTACATGGTGGGTTGTCTCATTGAGGCCGTCCCTAGGAACTGAGTTCTGTGTTTGTGATCCATGATTCAGCTACTACCATGCATTGGGCCCTGAAATATGACCCCGCTCGACTTCTTATTCACCCTAGTCCTCTGTCCATGAGTTGCAAGTAGTTTCTGGTGTTTGTAGCTTACTGGAGGCCGTGGACAGCACTGACCGTAGGGGTGGGCTGTGATGCGGTAGGTACGTGGCACGGTGTACCGGATACCCGTTAGGTATCTCGGGAACCCTACACACATCGTTTGGGGCTGTGAGCGAAACTCCGGCCGGATCTCCTCATGGATGGAACCCGAATAGGCGATAAACCTGGACTAGAGACTTGAGTGTTTAGGTAGGTCGTGGTCTACACCCACGTCGGCTTTCGCTTGAAGTCTGCCGAGCACATGTCGTGTGCAGACGCTAAGTGGTGGAAACATGTATGAAGAAGTACACCCCTCCAGGGTTAACATCATCTATTCGAATAGCCGTGTCCGCGGTAAAGGACTTCTGGGTTGCTTATATCAGTTCATAGACAAGTGAAAGTGGATACTTTAAAATGCGCAAGATAAGCGTGAGTGCTATGGATGGCGTTCTCGCAGGGAGACGGGAGCGGATCCATAGTGGTGTATTGATATGGTGAATATGTGGACTCGTGTGCGCCACCTCAAAAGAGTTACTTGCAGTCGTAGTTCAGGATAGCCACCGAGTCAAAGCTGGCTTGCTGCAGTTAAACCCCACCATCCCCTTTGTTGATAATGATGCATATGTAGTTAGATCTAATGTAAGTCTTGCTGGGTACATTTGTACTCACGTTGCTTAATTTATGTTTTTGCAGAGAGACTTCAGTCTCGCTAGTAGTTCCACGTGGACTTCGACGTTTAGCTTGTTACCTCAGCTACGATCTTGTGCCCTCGGCAGGATCTGGTAGATAGTCAGGCTTTCAAGCCCTTTTCATTTATAGATGTCTGTACTCAGACATGATAGATTCCGCTTGTGCTTTGATTTGTATGCTCTGAATGTTGGGTCGTGAGACCCCTGTTTGTAATATCTCGCTCCTCGGAGCCTATTGAATAAATACTTGAGTCGTAGAGTCATGTTGTGATGCCATGTTGTGTTTGCACATATCGAGCATATTGTGTGTATGTTATTGAAATGCTTGGTATGTGTGGGATCTGACTATCTAGTTGTTTATCTTTAGTAGCCTCTCTTACCGGGAAATGTCTCCTAGTGTTTCCACCGAGCCATGGTAGCTTGCTACTTCTCCGGAACACTTAGGCTGGCCGGCATGTGTCGTTCTTCGTTCCTGTGTCTGTCCCTTCGGGGAAATGTCACGCGATGGATACCGGAGTCCTGTTAGCCCGCTACAGCCCGGTTCACCGGAGTCCTGCTAGCCCAGTGCTACAGCCTGGATTCACTCGCTGATGACCGACACGTTCGATGTTGGGTCATGGATTCCTGTCCCTGTAAGTGTGTGCCACTTTGGGTTTACGACTAGCCATGTCAGCCCGGGCTCCGTATCATATGGATGCTAGCGACACTATCATATATGTGTTCCAAAAGGCGCAAACGGTCCCGTGCAAAGGTAGGGCGACACCCGTGGGAATACCGTGCGTGAGGCCGCAAAGTGATATGAGGTGTTACATGCTAGATCGATGTGGCATTGAGTCAGGGTCCTGACATGCATTACCTACAGCTGATGACTTCTCTTATAATGCTCTCTGCTGGAGTATAACTGAGGAGTAATGTTATGTTATCTTGCATTTTTCTGTTACTTTTCTTGTGATTTGATGTTTCTGACTTCTTAGAATTATCTCTCTTGCAACACACTGTTTAAAGGATAGTTGAGGCACATTGTAAAGCTTTTTTATTGTACTCCAAGATACTTAGAGTAGCATTTTCTTTTAATTAACTTTAAATCATTTTTATAATTTTAACTATAACACTTTTCTGTTAATTGAGATACATTGAAACCTTTGTCTTTTAATTAACTTAAACCTATTCAGTAAAATTAAGATAAACAGAAACCTATTTAGTAAAATTAAGATCCATTGTTATTGCTGCTGTTTTGGATATGTGTCTGAATTATATATCCCGTGAATCACCACAATTCTTTGGAGGGTATGAGAAGAAGCAGAGCATTCAGTTCTGGCAATTTCATTTGTTGTTGTGTTGTTATCTGCTTTGAGATGCCGCATTTCATACGCACCTGCAAGAACTCTCTGGAGTAAAATCTGCTTGTTCATACCCCTTTCTCCTGAAATGTTGATTAATTTCCGTTTCGGTTAAGAATGGGGCACTCCTAGGTCAAGAAAATTAGCAAAGGTCATGCCCAATTTTCTTGACCTAAAAGGTGTCTGATTCTCAACCGAAACAAAAATTAATCAGCATGAATGGCTTTTACCTGGGAGCATTGTTCAGCATTGCTTATATATGCGCATATGGTCTATTTGTTATTACTACAACACCATGTATTTTTTCTAATGATGGCAGTTTGGTGCTTGTCTGTAGTCAAATAGGAGTAAAGGATCACAACTTTGTCTGTTATGTGTAATCACCTGTAAACTTTGACATTTGCTAAAAATTGTAGTAACATGGCCACTTGACCCAGGGGAGGTCCTGTGGTGTGGTGTTTAAAATGATATCTGGATAGGCTGGTCAGATGTAATGTAATGTCATCTGCAACCTATTGTTGATGGCCTTGTGTTCCTGCTCCTTTTGCTGCTTTGTTAAGTCTGTTCACCTTTTTTGGTTTGTTTGCGCCTTGGACTGCTAATGTGCAGTCTGTAGACCAAATGATTTGATTTTTGCCCTTACATTTGCTAGTATCTAGTACTGCCTAGGGTACTTTGTCTGTTGTGTATGTCGCAAAGTGATTAAATACATGGCCTATGCTGCAGTTCAAGGGGTAAAAGCATCATCATGCTATATGAATGAAGTAATGTTTGTTATACACAAAATGTCCAAACTCCTTCAATGTTGATTAGCAGAGTATTAATATACAACTCAAGTAAATGATACTTGGTATTGGCCAGACTTTGATTTCTTTTGAGAGTTTGCTGAAAGAATGGTTTCATGATTCCTTTCATCATGAATGCTACTTTAAGTTGAGTCAGGTTTAGCAATAGTGCACTTAGTAGGATAGAAAATATATAACCTGCAATAGTGCACTTAGTAGGATAGCAATAGTGCACTTGGAACAATCTTTTGGGTAAAGGGGTGTTTATAACCTGTAATGTGAAAATATATAGGATAGAAGAATAGATACTACCCTAATCTCATCAAATAACTCTAGTAGCCTTTTTTCCTATTTAGAGCGAACATGGCCGACAACGATGAGGCCGGCGGTTTCGGCAAGTCATTCTGGGAGCTGTCCTAGGAGATGGAGGAAGAACCTCACCTCTATGAGGATGCCGCGGAAGACACTGATCCCGACTACACAACCCCTAGTGGCGTCGGGGATGACACCACTGATGGTGCTGCCGGGGATGCCACCACTGATGATGGCAGCGCGCGCACAGATGGCAGCCAACCGAAGAGGCAACGGAAGGACCGGCGCCCGAACGTGCTCGGCACCTCAAGGAGGAATTTACTGAAGTGTCCTCCAGTGGGCATCCAATGGCGCCCAAAGAATTAGTCAGTGGGTACACGGGACAACTCGGGTGCATTCTCCGGAGCACCGTCTCGATCAACACCGAGAACCTAAGGCATCATGACCAAGGGAATTTGCACAACCTCCTCTTCATGAAGCTGCACGAACGATAAAAGTTCCCTGGTGACTTTGCAAACACACGCCTCTTAGGGAATAAAGTGAACAGTGCCGCCCTCACGAAGATGAGCACGGCCCTGGCTACTTGGAGAGCCGTGATGAAGAGAAGGATTCTAAGTGGTGATAGTTATGAGAAGATCAAGGAGACAAATCCTTTGATCAGTGAAGCTGACTACCTGGGGTTCAAGATCAAGTGCGAGAGCAACGCATCCGCGGAATCAAGTCAGTGGGGTAAAGATATGCGGGACTTGAACTTAGGACACCACACACTCGGTCCCGGTGGTTACAGAGTGGCGGAACCTATATGGGACAAGAAGGACGCGGAGCGTGCTGAGCAAGGCCTACCGCCCCTCTTCGATAAATACCGAGCAAGCAGACCAGGAAATATGTCAGGGCCTGGTACAAGGTGGACCCCGTAACAAAGGAGCTTACCACGGATCCGAAGACCAAGGCGCTTCAGCTTATTCTGGTAAGGAATACACCCCCGCGTAATTAGCTCCATATGGTTGCATTCTAATTAATGAAGCCAAATTTCTAAATGGTTCATGTTCCTTCCGCAGGAAACTGAAAGCAGTAGCGCGGGGTCTTAGAGCTCCCCGTCTGTCCCTTGGGACAGTAGTTTAAATAGGGCATTGAGCATAATGAAACACAAGGATAAGTTCAGTAAGCCGTCGTCAGCTGGTCGTGTGGCCGGCAAAGGCTTGTCCACAAAATGGTCAGAATACTATAAGGCTGGCCGAAAGGAGAGAAATACCAGCTCGGAAAGCCAGGAGCATGAGGTTAAAGAACTCAAGGCACAAGTGGCGTGGATTCCTTTGATAGTCGAAGAGCAGGCGCGAGACCAACTGGGAGCGAGGATCACCGCCATTATGCCTACCTTTCTTGAGGGGCTGCAGGCATGGATTGCAGGCGGCCAATAGGGGCCGCCCCCGATTCCCAGCTTCACGGGCAGCAACTCGCACGCCATTGGTGTCTTCGGCGGAGGTGGCATTGGTGTCTCCGGCGTCGGCGCCGGCGTTGGAGCTTAATGCACCCGGGTGTGGGAAGAATACGACGGCCAGCACCTCGGCAGCAAGCGGACCCTCCATCACTTGCACACTCGCCGTTGACGGTGCCTCGACATTAGCCGAGCTCGACGCCATCACGGTAACTAAGCCTCGGCTGATGAATTCATCTCCTTGCCTTTGACTGGGCATCCCTGAGGCCCTACATGTTTTCGCAGGGCACCGCCGATGTTCCATGCACTCTCATGCACTTCATGGACGGCGAGTTGATCGATGTCGCCAAGGCCAGAATCGTTCAACCGGGCAACCGCGTGTTCCACTGTAATCCGATGCCACCCACCGTGTATAGGGTTCAACTGGTTCGGGTGTTGCGGGGCTGCGACGACTTGTTACCTCCGTATCGACCCCCTGGGGCCAACGAAGATGATGTGATGACCCTCAGCGCTTGCATAAGTTGGTCCATGCTTGGCCGAAGAGCCAGATTCGTTTGGGGGCGAGGGACACCACCCCACAGACAACACCGCCAGTCGTGCCGGTGCCAAGCCATGGCAAGACCGCCGCAACCCTACCACCGTCAGCTGATCCGGACATGCATATGGCACAGGATCCAGAAGACGACGATGGTACATTTTCCAACGTCGATAAGTACTTCAACGAACATGGGTCCGGTGACGAATTGTTGGGGCCTCCTTCTCAAGAACCCAACCCTGCAAAAGATGATCGTGATCTAGCTGGTACCATGGAGAGACCCAATTGCAACAGGTGTCATCTGGTGTTCAGTTCTCAGGAGACGCCTCCAGCTGTCGCCTTCACCGAGCCTCAAATAGCCGAGGTGTGAAATATTATCAGCCCCAACACACTCAAGAAGGTCTCTAAGCAGAACTCGATCACATTACAGAAGAAGAAACAGAAGGGACGGAAAAGAAAAAATAACAAGGATGCGAGCCAGTCGGCACCGAGTATGATCCGTGCTCAGGATAGGCCACCTTCAGCTAAGGATATCTCGAGGAGGGTGCATGTGGTGGGTAGGCCGATGCTACCGACTAATCTGCTCAATGTTGCAACCAGTGCTATGCGGAGTCTGCATGACAGTGTTCTATCTATGGAGAAGCTGCGTCTCTCCGAGAATGATGCGGCATACCCGGTTTTCATGGACAAGGTGCCAGAGGGCAAGGGCTTTGTCGATAGCACCATCGGGCGTATGATCGTCCTGCGGTTTGATGACACCATCAGGTGCATTATCAGGCATAGTAATGGCGCACTTGGGGCATAGGTGAAGGCCAATATGGCCCCCAGTAGTGGCGCACCATATTGAGCATTAGTGGCGCAACAATGCTAAATACTAGTGGCGCATTATGGGGCACAGTAATGGCGCACTTGGGGGCATACGTGAAGGTAAATATGGCCCCCTAGGAGGCATAGTAATGGCGCACTGTTGGACATAGTAATGGTGCACTATGTGGTGGGCCACTATTATCTGGGATACTAATGGCGCACCAGAGGTGCGCCATTACTATTTTTTACTAGTGGCGTGTTAATGGTGGTGCACCTATAGTGCGCCATTAATAGCAAAAATGGGTGTGCCACTAACAGCCTTTTTTCTAGTAGTGATGAAGGGCTTCTACATCAACACCATAGCCTCTCCGATGATGTGTGAGTTGTTAATCTCAGACCTTCGGGTCCATAGTTATTAGCTGGATGGCTTCTTCTCTCTCTTTGGATCTCAATACAAAGTTCTCCTCAATCTTCTTGGAGATCTATTCGATGTAACTCTTTTTGCGGTGTGTTTGTCAAGATCCTATGAATTGTGGGTTTATGATCAAGATTATCTATGAACAATATTTGAATCTCCTCTGAATTCTTTTATGTATGATTTGTTATCTTTGCAAGTCTCTTCGAATTATCAGTTTGGTTTGGCCTACTAGATTGATCTTTCTTGCAATAGCATAAGTGCTTAGCTTTGGGTTCAATCTTGCGGTGTTCGATCCCAGTGACAGAAGGGGAACCGATATGTATTGTATTGTTGCCATCAAGGATAAAAAGATGGGTTTATATCATTTTCTTGAGTTTATCCCTCTACATCATGTCATCTTGCCTAATGCGTTACTCTGTTCTTATGAACTTAATACTCTAGATGTATGTTGGATGGCGGTCGATGTGTGGAGCAATAGTAGTAGATGTAGAATCGTTTCGGTCTACTTGTTGCGGACGTGATGCCTATATACATGATCATGCCTAGATATTCTCATAACTATGCACTTTTCTATCAATTGCTCGACGGTAGTTTGTTCACCCACCGTAATACTTATGCTATCTTGAGAGAAGCCACTAGTGAAACCTATGCCCCCTAGGTCTATCTTCCATCATATTAATCTTCCAACAACTAGCAATTTCTGTCGCTGTTTATTTTGCAATCTTTACTTTTCAATCTATAAATCAAAAATACCAAAAATATTTATCTTATTATCTCTATCAGATCTCACTTTTGCAAGTGGTCGTGAAGGGATTGACAACCCCTTTATCGCATTGGTTGCAAGGTTCTTATTTGTTTGTGTAGGTACGAGGGACTTGCGTGTGGCCTCCTACTGGATTGATACCTTGGTTCTCAAAAACTGAGGGGAATATTTATGCTACTTTGCTGCATCACCCTTTCCTCTTCAAGGGAAAACCAATGCATGCTCAAGAGGTAGCACACACCATAAGGTGTGGTACTATGAAAATAATAGTTGACTGAAAACAAATAGGTCAGTCCATTTTTTCTGCACGGTCCGATGTACAAAGAACGGGGAGATCGCCTTCATCTACGTCCAGCCAGTCAGTGTTGCAACCTTCCTCGAAACGCCAGCGACCACCGGCCCAGTCCCTTGCCTTCACCCTCCCCACAACCACACTGCACCGTCGTGCTTGGCACCGCCCCTGGCCATCCCTTCAAGCCCCACCGACCTCCAGATCGGGCACAAGCAGCTCCTGCGCCCCACACCCCTATGATAGACACCGATGTGCCGCTTCCCCGGCGAACAGGCGGACTAGGTGCTCTACGCGCCTAAGTGGGTGCTGCTTCTTTTAATTGCGATTCGACTGAACCCTAATTATAATCCAGGCGGGCTACTGACCTCTAGCAAAGGTGAAATAGTAAATGGGAGGAAACCTTGTGCATTTAGTATCACGAAGAAGATGTAGTTCGAAGCGCTCAACTAGTTTCTTTCGTGGGATGAATACGGTGTGAGCAGAGACTTAAGATTTGCATGAATAAGGGAAGAGGAGTACCTCTTTCTGCTGGCAGTGTTGTGTCCTCCTTCTGTTTTTACAACGATCTTCTTGTGGTTCGCTGGAAACGAGAAGTTGTGGAGGACGGTGGAGCCTTGGACGAACCCATGGCCAAGTTGTTGAGTGTGGTGCGGTGGCCGTCTGTCGGCGGCGGGGAACCAGATCCAAGGCGGCAAACGACAGTGTAGCGGGAACAGCTCTAGTGCGGTGGACGGTTGTGACAGTGGAGCGGCAGCGGTGAGGCGCAGGACGACGTGGTTGAAGTGGTTCTGGTACAGCGCACGTCGGCGTCGGGGTCGTGGAGGAAGCTTTGCTTTGGCTTCAGCTGCTAAGTCCTTGAGGGCGTTGCGGTTGCGTTGGACGACGACGTCAGGGTACCGGCTCCGGCGTGATGGAGGAGGGCGGCGGTGGATTGGGCGTGATGAGGTGGAGGAAGGAGGAGGTTGGGGTTTCGGGGCTGGTGGAGAGGGCGTTTTGGCGCCCACGGAGTATGAATGGGGAAACGGGGGGAGGGGAAAGTAAGGGTGAACAATGTTTCTGTTTGGGACGCGCTTGTTTGAAATTTGGGGAAAGTTACAAACTTTGCCCTCATCTAAAATTTTGGACATATTGCGGGTTGGGGGTAGGACAGTAATCTCAGGTGTCCCAAATGGTGGGCGGGATAGATTTTGGCCAAGCACATGGGTGTTTACGTGCCCACGATGTATGAATGCTTCTCGGAGGCGGTTGAGACTGGCGTCATGGTGAAGTTACAAACCTACCCTGGTTTAGACCTTTAGACGTCGGGCTGATAGGCTACACGTGCCAGAGTCAGAACAGTAATTTCCTACCACCAAACATTAGTGTCACGCGGTTTCGGGTGACCAGAGGCTTATTTGGCGCTTCGTTCAATATTTGGGAGCAGAAGCATTAACGTTTTCGGTTCTTTTGAATTGAACTTTCAGGATTTGTCAAACTTCACAAATCTTTACTCTTGAAAATCCTAAAACTACAATTATTTTGGAATGGAGGTGGTACATTTGAATATACATTGTACACGAGTATATATTAAAAAATATGCAACTTACATTAGTTCATGCATGGTTCCAGATATAATCACCTTCGTTGCAAAAAAATAGTTAGACATGCGTATGAATATATAGGATGTTCAAATGCACAACAAAGATTGATGCCCCCTTTAAGATCTAATTTACAACTGCCATTATCTCGGGTTCAAATAGATGAATGCACTTCCTATGAATTCGAATCTTCGAAACCCTCTTTATGTTGAATTCAACATGTATTTTATTTCGTAGCTCGTAATTTGGAATGTATCCATGTAAGTGACAAATGTATAAAGTGCTTCACACTAACAACATGGAGTGCACTAATTAATGTTTATATATGAATTGCAAAAGCAATGCATTGCATGTATTTCAAACCGCTCTCACTCTATGGATCGATAATATGAAATAAACTACTATGTACCACTCTTTTCACTAATCTCAGTTGGAAAACACTATTTATCTCACATGCATATATACACACGGACGGTCTCTACTAGCCCTCTATACGCACATATATGTGCCTACGTGTCTCCCGCATGCACATTATCTTTAGGCCTCTCTCGCACACATTGCCCCCCCACAGACACACCTCTCTCTTAGTAGTTGGCAGATATGATTCCATCAGATCATTCGGTAGGATATCCCTGACTTTTCGGCTGGATCATAATACGAGGCAAAGTTTTACCCAAGTTCGGACCCTTGCAGTTGAGGAAAAAGCCTACTCCTGGTAATGTATATTAGTGATAGGGGTGTGTACAAAGTACACGTGAATACTAGGCATTGTGCGTGTGTGTATATTATCGATGAACTAGACCCCAGGCTTCTATAACATACTCGAGGCCTAGGGTCACAAATCATATATAGTCGGCTTATCACCAGTGGGGATAGAGTCCTCCATGAGTCTGGTAGCTTCGTGTTGTACGCCGAGTCCTCCACATGGGTCTTCATATAATGCGTCTCGGTCCAACCTATGTGGCGAAGGATGGAACTGACCCATGTGTCCTCATGTTGACCCACCACTACTAGAAATGATGTGCCCACCCCAACTAGAAATGATGTGCCCACCACACCACACATGTAATCGACCACTAAGAAAATAAGCATATACAATAGTACAATGTTATACATGAAAGTTAATTGCATGGTGCATCCAAAAATATTTGTTCTGCATTGTGAATGTTTATATTTTCTCCGAAAGTATTAGTCACGGGAAAGAGAAACAAAGGGCATATCTCTCGTTGTCTCAAGCGGACACCCCCGGCCTCTTTCTACACCACTTTCACATACGCACACAAACTATCTCTCGGCCCTCTAAAAGTATGCATGCCCATGACACATTCATGCGTGACGGTCACTGTATTTCAAGCGAAAGCACTATACGGTCGGTGGACTTCAGAATATGCTCATTACGGTCACCGTATATATTCTCGTGGTGATCATACGGTATCTAGCTCATGATACATCTCCGTATTTTCACTACAAGAAATTTGCCAACTTGCGACCATCACAATTGGTCACTGAAAGGTCATTGTTTTTCATTTGCGACCTTTTTGTGACCAAAAACAGATGGTCAAAAGCTGACGGTCGTAAACTGAAATTGACGACCTTCTTTGTGATATGTAAAAGGTCGTTGGTTCTTTGACCAAATTTTTAGTCACTAGCAGCCTCCCCAGGCCACGTAGGATCCAACGTGGCACGCTAACATGGATAATAATCAGTCTGGTCCAATTGGGTGTCTATATGGGCCGAGCCCATTAATTCAGCCTTTTTATATATATTTTTCTATTAAATTTTGCTAGCTACATGGGCCTAGCCCAACAATTCAGCCATTTATTTATATCTTGGCCGTGGCCTTTTAACATTGTTTGGGCCATTATATTTTGGAGCTGGTCCCACCAATCAGATGGGTCCCACTTGTCATCATCTCACACATTGGGCCCACTTGACAAAAAATTCAAAACTGCTCAGATTATTTTCATAAGTGGGTCCCACGAGTCAGGTTTCCATCCCACACGTTTTCAAATCACATACATAATCAATATTTCAGACGAAACAGTACAATATTTACAACCCCAATATGTAGTTCATCGAATAACACTAAGTCTACTACAATCTGTAGATAGTCTATTACAACCCCAATATGCCTATTGTTACAATATTACAATATTTACAGTCTATTACAGTCAAACATAAGATACAACTCTTTAATGAGTAGGGCTATAGGGCTTGAAACTTCAAATTTCATAGACCTGGAGCTCCTGTAAAAGAGTGAACACATAGGCTACCAGCATTAGATTCTTAGATTATTCCTGGACTATCCAAAAATTATATACTGAAAGAGATCACGTAGAAATGTAGATTTACGGACCAAATATATGATAAAACAACAGATTCAGCCAACTTCAAAGACCTAGATGTTTGTGATGCATCTTCATATAACCACAAGAACACTAGGTATAGTATGATATGATTCCAGGAGACCACAAGAGCATCAATCAGCAGCGGGTATATAACTAGCAAACTATCTACTAGACATCATCGATACTTGAACCATAACATGCATGTCCAGCAAGGAAACAAAAAATGGGACAAGTACTAATGCTGGATAACATGTACATGAAGGCCATCCAATGGTTTCAGCCACATCCTAATAAACCAGTGACACTCTAATACTACTAATTACCAGCATCAAATAAAATAGCCAAATGAGGCACCAGCACTTGATCATCGACACAACAGTCAGCATGGACTCAACAACGGTGCAAAAAGTATCAAAAATCCTAACTAACCCATGAAACAGAGCATGGTTGTAGCGTAGCAAAGGGAGGAGCTCACAATGCTGGTTTGCGTAGCCAATGTCGAACAGCCTCCGTTCGTTGCTTGCGAGCACCATGCACCTTGGTGCCTTGCATACGGCCTCCTTAGAGTCTGCGAGAGAAAGAACGAGGTGAAGGTTAGTCACATCAAGGATGCTGCTGTTCTGGGTCAAGCTAAGTCAACGACATAAGAGATTTTAGTCAAATTAACATGTGAACATCTTTCACAATAGTAGTAGTATAAATTGGAGTAGTAAGAATGCAAGGAAACCAAAGATGGGACAAATATTGATAGCAACAAAATAACCTGGATATGACAATAGCAGTAGTATAAATTGTAGCGACTGAAGCACAAGCAGGCAAACATGCATCTCATCCCAACCTAAAACTAGAAATAGTAGCAGCCATTCATTTTTTACACAGGTGTAAAACTAAACCATAAGCACTACAACATTTGCTAAACATGTCAGATAAAGAACTCTATCTCAAAAGGCCTGAAAGAAGATTACATAAGCACCAGAACACCCTAACCACCATCATTTCTCTTCATAGTTGATCTGATGTAAGAAAAGTAAGCAATATGATACAGCAGTAGGCAAGTAGTATATATAACTCATGGGCGTTTGGGGTGAGGCGGGAGGCGAGGCGGAGGTAGTTCATGTGCTCAGTGCGCTTGCGGATGGCGTTCTCGGCATGGCTCTGGGCGCTGTTGGCGCTGCCCTTCTCGATGGCCTTCTTCACCTTGAGCTACCGAGGAAAGAGCCACCACCGGCAGTTTGTTATAGTACCAGGGTCAGTGAACTTTCCAAATATGGATTCAGCAAATGCATAGTGAGTTCACTTGTTAATTGGCTAGTTGAGTTCTACTGATGACCTACAGAGCAACTAAAATTGTGCTGCTATATATAGACACGCAGCATAGATGAGAAAAATGGAAGACATGAATTTGATGCTATCTTGAAAGTAAAAGAGAACTATATTTATCACAACTTTGAAAAGTAACTATATAGTGCAATGGTATAATATTTGATACGGCAACCAGGAAGTGGTACAATACAAATGCTGATTAACCAAATTACAAAAGAGTTCCCAAACATTTGGTGCTCACAGGTAGAACTTAAGAATCATTCGTGAATTAACAAGTTCCATTTTTCTCTTCTACGCTTACACAGGTTCTTTGCTTTGATCAGCACATTCATGATCACACGGGAACCCAGGTAGACACAATTTATCTTTGGTGTATTATCATCGTTTTCAGAGGTAGACTGGACTTTTACACGGGTTCTTTTGAACACACAGGAACCCAACAGTAGTATTTGGTGTATTTTTCTCTTCCACGCTTACAATACAAATGCTAATTTAGCTTTGCTTTGTTCAAGATTTCTGCACATTTTATTTTTGCAATGTTTTCTATGTGAAGAAGTTCTTTTCTGCAATGTTCCAGCAAAAAAAAATGAAAGGTGCCAGTTTCACATTATGCAGAATATGATCCCGCGTGAAACGCAAATGAACAAATGACCCAATACCTGCTAGCATTTGTACAAGACTGGGATAATGTGATCATGCGTTGGGCAAGAGAAACTATTGACAGCGACCTCATAGCGCAAAATTCAGTAGACCGACAATGTGTAAGGCAAGACCACCAATCCGAAACTCCAAGAAGTGACCCAACAAATCTAGCGGGGAAGTGAGATGTGCAGAGACCATGGAACCTTCTTGAGCGCGAGGTGCTGCAACTTGGGCAGGTCCTCCTCGAGGAGCTTGGCCCTAGCGCGGTGGATCTCGGCGTTGAGCGTGACGACCGTGGCCTCCTGCTTCGCCGCCTCCGCTTTCTGCAACCAAACTGATCAGATTCAGACCAGGGCAGCGGGGGTAGGGGCGGAGAGTAGGGTAACTTGATGCATTGGGAGATCTCGGCGTCGACGGAGCCGCAGAGGCGGGAGAGCGCGTGGAGGGTGGGGCGTCACGAGGAGAAGATGGCAGAGAGGAAGGGGAAGGGATCGAGAGGAGTGGGGACGGAGTGGCGATGTGGCGATGAATGGATGAGGATGGCGGCAAGCTCTGCCTGATGGAGTTGGCGGCGGTGATCTGGCCTCGCCGTCGCCGGAAGTGGAGGATCCCAGCGAAGTTAGGGGTGGCGGCCGAAACCCTAGCTAGCTACGGGGAGGTGGTGGAAGGCGGAAGCGACAATTCTGGCCGTCGGGGAGGGAAGGGAAGGGTGCAGACCGGTGGGAGAGGTGGGTGGCGGAGGTGAGGGGAGAGGTGGGTGGTGGAGGCGAGGGGAGGACGGGGCGGCGGCAGAGGGATCTGGATTGGGGAGAGGAGTGGAGGCTAGGGTTCACGCGCGTGTGAGAGAGAGAGAGGCTGCACTGGGTTGGATTGACAGATGGATTGATGTATGAATGGACGGATGGACGGATGTTTGCCACGTCATGGATCCATGTCACAACGGATTCCACCAATCAGAATTGAGCCTATGTTTCTCTTATAGTTTTTATCCTCTTATTTAGGGAAAACATTCAACATATTAACCACTTACAGTTTGTTAAGATGAAATAATATTGTGCACATGTGTGTATCTTGTGATGACAAACAATGTTGATCTGGGGAGTTTTCATTTTCATTGCACAAAAAAGTCGTTTTCTATTTTTTGAGTGCCCGAAATGAGTTTTTTTTTGTGAAGGACCTACCATATATTTGGTGCAAAATTGTACCAAATCAATTTTCTAAAATACTAGGACATATTTAATGCACAACTGACCAAATGGTTGGGTGTAAAAAGTTTTGATCCACCTCTCGTGAAAAAGACAAATTTCTGCCGATTTAGTTGGAAGCGGGTCAAATTTGAACTGCAGCTGCCTCGTAGTTTGCTCTTTATTTTTTCCAAAAATCATTTATAGGTACATAAGTATCAATTTAATCAGAGAAACATCAAAAGTTTTCCAAGATTCAACCACTAGCTAGGAACGGTCAAGCCCGCCGTTTTGACAGCATTTTGAAACGTTCATAACAAATTAAAAAATTAAAAAAATTGGAAAAGCTTCGCATTGTGTCATTATATGCGAAAAAGTTGCCACAAAAAATAATAAACTTGTAATACGAAAATTATTTCAAAAAGATTTCTCAGAAATGAGCTATCATGCGTGAAGATTCATTGCTTTCAAGCCAAATGATCAATCTTATGGCCACATTCAAGGCATAGTTTGTTCAAATGATCTCATATTGTGCACATGGGTGCATCTTGGAATTCCAAACAATGTTGCCTAAGGGAGTTTTCATTTTCCATTTTTTGAGTGCCCGAAATGAGTTTTTTTTATGAAGGACCTACCATATATTTGTTGCAAAATTGTACCGAATCAATTTTCTAAAATACTAGGACATATTTAATGCACAATTGACCAAATGGTTGGGTGTAAAAAGTTTTGATCCACCTCTCGTGAAAAAGACAAATTTCTACCAATTCAGCTGGAACCGGGTCAAATTTGAACTGCAACTACCTTGTAGTTTGCTCTTTATTATTTTCAAATGATCCCATATTGTGCACAAGGGTGCACCTTGGAATTCCAGACAATGTTGCCTAAGGGAGTTTTCATTTTCTTTGCATGGAAATTTCATTTTCCATTTTTTGAGTGCCCGAAATGAGTTTTTATTGTGAAGGACCTACCATATATTTGTTGCAAAATTGGACCAAATCATTTTTCTAAAATAATAGGACATATTTAATGCACAATTGACCAAATGGTTGGGTTTAAAAAGTTTTGATCCACCTCTCGTGAAAAAGACAATTTTTGTAGATTCAGTTGGAAGCGGGTCAAATTTGAATTGCAGTTGCCTCGTAGTTTGCTCTTTATTATTTCCAAAAATCATTTATAGGTACATAAGTATGTATTTAATCAGAGAAACATAAAAAGTTTTCCAAGATTCAACCACTAGCTAGGAACGGTCAAGCCCGCCGTTTTGACCGCATTTTGAAACGAACATAAAAAATTAAAATATTAACAAATTGGAAAACCTTCGCATTGTGTCATTATATGTGACCAAGTTGCCACAAAAATAATAAACTTGTAATACGTCAATTATTTTTAAGAAGTGTTCTCAGAAATGAGCTCTCATGCGTGAAGATTCATTGCTTTCATACCAAATGATCAATCTTATGGCCGCATTCCAGGCATAGTTTGTTCAAATGATCTCATATTGTGCACAATTGTGCATCTTAGAATTCCAAACAATGTTGTCTAAGGGTGTTTTCATTTTCTTTACACGGAAATTTCATTTTCCATTTTTTGAGTACCCGAAATGAGTTTTTATTGTGAAGTACCTACCATATATTTATTTCAAAATAGGACCAAATCGTTTTTCTAAAATACTAGGACATATTTAATGCACAATTGACCAAATGGTTGGGTGTAAAAAGTTTTGATCCACCTATTGTGAAAAAGACAAATTTCTGCAGATTCAGTTTGAAGCGGGTCAAATTTGAACTACAGCTGCCTCGTAGTTTGCTCTTTATTTTTTCCAAAAATCTTTTATAGGTACATAAGTATCTATTTAATCAAAGAAACATCAAAAGTTTTCCAAGATTCAACCACTAGCTAAGAACGGTCAAGCCCGCCATTTTGACCGCATTTTGAAACAGGCATAAAACATTAAAAAATCAAAAAACTGGAAAACTTTCGCATTGTGTCATTATATGTGACCAAGTTGCCAGAAAAAAAAACTTGCAATACGGCAATTCTTTTAAAAAATGTTCTCATATATGAGCTATCATGCGTGAAGATTCATGGCTTTCAAGCCAAATGATCATTCTTGTGGCCCCATTCATGGCATAGTTTGTTCAAATGATCTCATATTGTGCACAAGGGTGCATCTCGGAATTCCAAACAATGTTGCCTAAGGGAGTTTTCATTTTCTTTGCATGGAAATTTCATTTTCCATTTTTTGAGTGCCCGAAATGAGTTTTTTTTGTGAAGGACCTGCCATATATTTGTTGCAAAATTGAACCAAATCAATTTTCTAAAATACTAGGACATATTTAATGCACAATTGACCAAATGGTTGGGTGTAAAAAGTTTTGATCCGCCTCTTGTGAAAAAGACTAATTTCTGCCGATTCAGCTAGAAGCGGCTCAAATTTGAACTGCAGCTGCCTCCTTGTTTGCTCTTTATTTTTTTCCCAAAATCATTTATAGGTCCATAAGTATCAATTTAATCAGATAAACATCAAAAGTTTTCCAAGATTCAACCACTAGCTAGGAACGGTCAAGCCCGCCGTTTAGATCGCATTTTGAAACGGGCATCAAAAATTCAAAAAAAACAAAAAATTGTAAAACCTTCGCATTGTGTCATTGTATGTGAACAAGTTACCAGAAAAAAAAACTTGTAATACGGCAATTATTTTAAAAAAGTGTTCTCAGAAATGAGCTATCATGCGTGAAGATTCATGCCTTTCAAGTCAAATGATCAATCTTGTGGCCACATTCATGGCATAGTTTGTTCAAATGATCTCATATTGTGCAGAAGGGTGCATCTTAGAATTCCAAACAATGTTGCCTAAGGGTGTTTTCATTTTCTTTGCACGGAAATTTCATTTTCCATTTTTTGAGTGCCCGAAATGAGTTTTTATTGTGAAGGACCTACCATATATTTGTCAAAAAATTGTACCAAATCAATTTTCTAAAATACTAGGACATATTTAATGCACAATTGAGCAAATGGTTGGGTGTAAAAAGTTTTGATCCACCTCTCATGAAAAGACTAATTTCTGCCCATTCAGTTAGAAGCAGGTCAAATTGGAACTGCAGCTGCCTCGTAGTTTGCTCTTTATTTTTTCCCAAAATCATTTATAGGTCCATAAGTATCAATTTAATCAGATAAACATCAAAAGATTTCCAAGATTCAACCACTAGCTAATAACGGTCAAGCCCACCGTTTTGACCGCATTTTGAAACGGGCATAAAAAATTCAAAAAAACAAAAAAAAATGGAAAACCTTCGCATTGTGTCATTATATGTTACCGAGTTGCCAAAAAAATAATAAACTTGTAATACGACAATTATTTCTAAAAAGTGTTCTCAAAAATGAGTTATCATGCGCGAAGATTCATGGCTTTCAAACTAAATGATCTATCTTATGGCCACATTCATGGCATAGTTTGTTCAAATGATCTCATATTATGCACAAGGGTGCATCTTGGAATTCCAAACTATGTTGCCTAAGGGAATTTTCATTTTCTAAGCATGGAAATTTCATTTTCCATTTTTCAGTGCCCAAAATGAGTTTTTATTATGAAGGACCTACCATATATTTGTTGCAAAATCGTACCAAATCAATTTTCTAAAATACTAGGACATATTTAATGCACCGTTGACCAAATGGTTGGGTGTAAAAAGTTTTGATCCACCTCTCGTGAAAAAGACAAATTTCTGCCGATTTAGTTTGAAGCGGGTCAAATTTGAACTTCAGCTGCCTCATAGTTTGCTCTTTATTTTTTCCAAAAATCATTTATAGGTACATAAGTATCAATTTAATCAGAGAAACATCAAAAGTTTTCCAAGATTCAACCACTAGCTAGGAACGGTCAAGCCCGCTGTTTTGACCGCATTTTGAAACGTTCATAAAAAATTAAAAAAATTGGAAAACCTTCGCATTGTGTCAACATATGTGACCAAGTTACCACAAAAAATTATAAACTTCTAATACGGCAATTATTTTAAAAAAAGTGTTGTCAGAAATGGGCTATCATGCGTGAAGATTTATTGCTTTCAAGCCAAATGATCAATCTTATGGCCACATTCAAGGCATAGTTTGTTCAAATGATCTCATATTGTGCACATGGGTGCATCTTGGAATTCCAAACAATGTTGCCTAAGGGACTTTTCATTTTCTTTGCAAGAAAATTTCATTTTCCATTTTTTGAATGCCATAAATGAGTTTTTTTTATGAAGGAACTACCATATATTGGTTGCAAAATTGTACCAAATCAATTTTCTAAAATACTAGGACATATTTAATGCACAATTGACCAAATGGTTGAGTGTAAAAAGTTTTGATCCACCTCTCGTGAAAAATTCAAATTTCTACCGATTCAGTTGGAAGTGGGTCAAATTTGAATTGCATTTGCCTCTTAGTTTGCTCTTTATTTTCCCCAAAATCATTTATAGGTACATAAGTATCAATTTAATCAGATAAACATCAAAAGTTTTCCAAGATTCAACCACTAGCTAGGAATGGTCAATCCCGCCGTTTTGACCGCATTTTGAAACGGGCATAAAAAATTCAAAAAAATGAAAAAATTGGAAAACCTTCGCATTGTGTCATTATATATGACCAAGTTGCCAAAAAAAAATAATAAATTTGTAATACGACAATTATTTCAAAAAAGTGTTCTTGGAAATGAGCTATCATGCGTGAAGATTCATGGCTTTCAAACCAAATGATCAATCTTATGGCCACATTCATGGCATAGTTTGTTCAAATGATTTCATATTGTGCACAAGGGTGCATCTTTGAATTGCAAACAATGTTGCCTAAGGGACTTTTCATTTTCTTTGCAAGGAAATTTCATTTTCCATTTTTTGAGTGCCCGAAATGAGTTTTTATTGTGAAGGACCTACCATATATTTGTTGAAAAATTGGACCAAATCATTTTTCTAAAATACTAGGACATATTTAATGCACAATTGACCAAATGGTTGGGTGTAAAAAGTTTTGATCCACCTCTCATGAAAAAGACAAATTTCTGCAGATTCAGTTGGAAGCGGGTCAAATTTGAATTGCCGATGCCTCGTAGTTTGCTCTTTATTATTTCGAAAAATCATTTATAGTTACATAAGTATCTATTTAATTAGAGAAACATAAAAAGTTTTCCAAGATTCAACCACTTGCTAGGAACGGTCAAGCCCGTTGTTTTGACCACATTTTGAAACGGGCATAAAAAAATAACAAATTGGAAAACCTTCGCATTGTGTCATTATATGTGACCAAGGTTCCACAAAAAATAATAAACTTGTAATACGGAAATTATTTTAAAAAGTGTTCTCAGAAATGTGCTATCATGCATGAAATTCATTGCTTTCAAACCAAATGATCAATCTTATGGCCACATTCAAAGCATAGTTTGTTCAAATGATCTCATATTGTGCACAAGGGTGCATCTTGGAATTCCAAACAATGTTTCATAAGGGTGTTTTCATTTTCTTTGGACGGAAATTTCATTTTCCATTTTTTGAGTGCCCGAAATGAGTTTTTATTGTGAAGGACCTACCATATATTTGTTGCAAAATTGGACCAAATCATTTTTCTAAACTACTAGGACATATTTAATGAACAATTGACCAAATGGTTAGTGTTAAAAGTTTTGATCCACCTCTCATGAAAAAGACAAATTTCTGCAGATTTAGGTGGAAGCGAGTCAAATTTGAACTGCAGCTGCCTCCTAGTTTGCTCTTTATTTTTTTCCAAAAATCATTTATAGGTACATAAGTTTTCCAAGATTCGACCACTATCTAGGAACGGTCAAGCCCGTCGTTTTGACCGCATTTTGAAACGGGCATAAAAAATTAAAAAATTAACAAATTGGAAAACCTTCGCATTGTGTCATTATATGTGACCAAGTTGCCACAAAAAATAATAAACTTGTAATGCGGCAATTATTTTTAAAAAGTGTTCTCAGAAATGAGCTATCATGCGTGAAGATTCATTGCTTTCAAACCAAATGATCAATCTTATGGCCACATTCAAGGCATAGTTTGTTCAGATGATCTAATATTGTGCACAAGGGTGCATCTTGGAATTCCAAACAATGTTGCCTAAGGGTGTTTTCATTTTCTTTGCACGGAAATTTCATTTTCCATTTTTTGAGTGCCCAAAATGAGTTTTTATTGTGAAGTACCTACCATATATTTGTTGCAAAATTGGACCAAATCATTTTTCTAAAATACTAGGACATATTTAATCCAGAGTTGACCAAATGGTTGGGTGTAAAAAGTTTTCATCCACCTATTGTGAAAAAGACAAATTTCTGCGGATTCAGTTCGAAGCGGGTCAAATTTAAACTGCAGCTGCCTCGTAGTTTGCTCTTTATTTTTTCGAATAACCATTTATAGGTACATAAGAATCTATTTAATCAAAGAAACATCAAAAGTTTTCCAAGATTCAACCACTAGCTAAGAACGGTCAAGCCCGCCGTTTTGACCGCATTTTGAAACAGGCATAAAAAATTTAAAAAATCAAAAAAATTGAAAACCTTCGCATTAGGTTATTATATGTGACCAAGTTGCCAGAAAAAATAATAAATTTGTAATACGGAAATTATTTTAAAAAATGTTCTCATAAATGAGCTATCATGCGTGAAGATTCATGGCTTTCAAGCCAAATGATCAATCGTGTGGCCCCATTCATGGCATAGTTAGTTCAAATGATCTCATATTGTGCATAAGTGTGCATCTTGGAATTCCAAACAATGTTGGCTAAGGGAGTTTTCATTTTCTTTGCACGGAAATTTCATTTTCCATTTTTTGAGTGCCCGAAATGAGTTTTTTTCTGAAGGGTCTGCCATATATTTGTTGCAAAATTGTACCAAATCAATTTTCTAAAATACTAGGACATATTTAATGCTCAATTGACCAAATGGTTGGGTGTAAAAAGTTTTGATCCACCTCTCGTGAAAAATACTAATTTCCGCCGATTCAGGTGGAAGCAGGTCAAATTTGAACTACAGTTGCCTCATAGTTTGCTCTTTATTTTTTCCCAAAATCATTTATAGGTACATAAGTATCAATTTAATCAGATAAACATCAAAAGTTTTCCAAGATTCAACCACTAGCTAAGAACGGTCAAGCCCGCCGTTTTGACTGCATTTTGAAACGGGCATAAAAATTTCAAAAAAAATCAAAAATTGGAAAACCTTCGCATTGTGTCATTATATGTGACCAAGTTGCCATAAAAAATAATAAACTTGTAATATGACAATTATTTTAAAAAAGTGTTCTAAGAAATGAGCTATCATGCATGAAGATTCATGGCTTTCAAGCCAAATGATCAGTCTTGTGTCCACATTCATGGCATAGTTTGTTTAAATGATCTCATATTGTGCATAAGGGTGCATCTTGGAATTCCAAACAATGTTGCCTAAGGGAGTTTTCATTTTCTTTGCACGGAAATTTCATTTTCCATTTTTTGAGTGCCCGAAATGAGTTTTTTTTGTGAAGGGTCTGCCATATATTTGTTGCAAAATTGTACCAAATCAATTTTCTAAAATACTAGGACATATTTAATGCTCAATTGACCAAATGGTTGGGTGTAAAAAGTTTTGATCCACCTCTCGTGAAAAAGGTTAATTTCTGCCGATTCAGGTGGAAGCGGGTCAAATTTGAACTATAGTTGCCTCATAGTTTGCTCTTTATTTTGTTCCCAAAATCATTTATAGGTACATAAGTATCAATTTAATCAGATAAACATCAAAAGTTTTCCAAGATTCAACCACTAGCTAGGAACGGTCAAGCCCGCCGTTTTGACCGCATTTTGAAACGGGCATAAAAAATTCAAAAAAAAATCAAAAACTTGGAAAACCTTTGCATTGTGTCATTATATGTGACCAAGTTGCCATAAAAAATAATAAACTTGTAATATGACAATTATTTTAAAAAAGTGTTCTAAGAAATGAGCTATCATGCGTGAAGATTCATGGCTTTCAAGCCAAATGATCAGTCTTGTGTCCACATTCATGGCATAGTTTGTTCAAATGATCTCATATTGTGCACAAGGATGCATCTTGGAATTCCAAAAAATGTTGCCTAAGGGAGTTTTCATTTTCTTTGCACGGAAATTTCATTTTCCATTTTTTGAGTGCCCGAAATGAGTTTTTATTGTGAAGGACCTACCATATATTTGTTGAAAAATTGTACCAAATCAATTTTCTAAAATACTAGGACATATTTAATGCACCATTGACCAAATGGTTGGGTGTAAAAAGTTTTGATCCACCTCTCGTGAAAAAGACTAATTTCTGTCGATTCAGGTGGAAGCGGATCAAATTTGAACTGCAGCTGCCTCGTAGTTTGCTCTTTATTTTTTCACAAAATCATTTATAGGTACATAAGTATAAATTTAATCAGATAAACATCAAAAGATTTCCAAGATTCAACCACTAGCTAATAACGGAAAACCTACGCATTGTGTCATCATATGTGACCAAGTTGCCAGAAAACCGGAAAACCTACGCATTGTGTCATCATATGTGACCAAGTTGCCAGAAAAAAAACTTGTAATACGGCAATTATTTTCAAAAATGTTCTCAGGAATGAGCTATCATGCGTGAAGATTGATGGCTTTCAAGCCAAATGATCAATCTTGTGGCCCCATTCATGGCATACTTTGTTCAAATGATCTCATATTGTGCAGAAGGGTGCATCTTGGAATTCCACACAATGTTGCCTAAGGGAGTTTTCATTTTCTTTGCACGGAAATTTCATTTTCCATTTTTTGAGTGCCTGAAATGAGTTTTTATTGTGAAGGACCTACCATATATTTGTTGCAAAATTGTACGAAATCAATTTTTTAAAATACTAGGACATATTTAATGCAGAATTGACCAAATGGTTGGGTGTAAAAAGTTTTGATCCACCTCTCGTGAAAAAGACTAATTTCTGCCGATTCAGCTCGAAGCGGGTCAAATTCGAACTGCAGCTGCCTTGTTGTTTGCTCTTTATTTTTTTCCAAAATCATTTATAGGTACATAAGTATCAATTTAATCAGATAAACTTCAAAAGTTTTCCAAGATTCAACCACTAGCTAGGAACGGTCAAGCCCGCCGTTTTCACCGCATTTTGAAACGGGCATAAACAATTCAAAAACATCAAAAAATTGGAAAACCTTCGCATTGTGTCACTATACATGACCAAGTTGCCACAAAAAATAATAAACTTGTAATATGGTAATTATTTTAAAAAAGTGTTCTCAGAAATGAGCTATCATGCGTGAAGATTCATTGCTTTCAAGCCAAATGATCAATCTTATGGCCACATTCAAGGCATAGTTTGTTCAAATGATCTCATATTGTGCACATGTCACATCCCCAGTTCAGGCCTTGCTTGTCTTTGCTTTAGCTTCCATGCATCATGTTTAAATTCTTTTGAAAACATGAAATAGGGATTGCTTAAACCCTAGCATCAAAGGAATTCACTAGGTTCAACTAAAACAATTTCAGTGAATCCAAATGTCTTTCAAAAATGTTCATCATTTCTGGAAAATGCTGGAAACAGTAACAAGAGGTGTTGCACAATTTTTCCATGACATATTTGGGCTCTGAATTAAATCATATGGTATTTTTATTTGGGCATTTAAATACTATAAAATATTTTAAATGCTCTAATAATTCAGAAACTAGTTGAAGGCTGTTGGAAATAATTTCAACAGTGCCACAAATATTTTCAGGATTTTTAATAATGCTCTCGCATTTTTAATAAAGCCAAAACAATTGCAGAAAATAGAAAATGGAATTAAAAGAAAGTGAGAAAAACTGACTAGCACTTACCTGGCAGCCCACTTACCCCGGCCCAGCTCCTGTGCTGGCCCACCTGCGGCCCAGCCCACCACCAGCCTCCTCTATCGTCGTCCTCCCCCTCGCCCCGAAGCAGCTGCGTGCTGGACGCACGCGCGTCGACGCCGGCCACCTCCTGCTTCGCGCTGGAGGCCGCTCCTTCGTCCTAATCCGCGTCTGGAGACGCCCGAGGCCCCTCTCTCACTTCCCCCTCACTCTCTCACTCCCTCCCGTGCCTTCTCCCCCTCCCCTAGCTTCCTCTCCCTCCCACCGAGCGGAGCCCGTCGCCGCCGTTCACTGCCACCATGGACACCGGTCAGCCCTAGCCCCATGGACGTGCCCCAGAGCTCCGCCACGACCTCTTCTTCGTCCCCATCCAGCTACACGTCTCCGAGCGCCCTGCCTCGCCGTCAGCACCATCTTCTTCCTCCTCGGGTCACCGAGATCGCCATTGCCGTTCGTCGTCGCCAGTGCTTCCCCGAGCCACCCAGCTGCACCAGAAGAACCGCCGTGAGCACCTGCGCCTTTCCCCTCTCTCCCTGCAGTCTAACTCGTCCTCTAGCGCTAGCGCTGCCGCGCCCGAGAGCTCGTTGCCGCCGTCCATGGCGCCGCCGCGGCCACAGCTGCTGCCACCCGCGGCCGAGCTCATCAGCGTGCTTAGCGCACCCCCACGAGACCGTAGCCTCCCACCTCTACCCCTCTCGTGCACTGCAACCCCAAACCTGCAACCCACCATGCTCCGGCCGCCGCCTTGCTCGCCGGCGGCGCTGCTCCCGGCCACTCCGCGGCTTCTCGTCCGGTCCTTTGGATGCGGACGAGCAAGAGCTACTCCCCGGTGCCCTCAGCTCGGCAAACCACCATCCGTAGCTCAAATCCGAGCCGAGCCGCCGTCGTTTTGGTCGCCACCGGCAAGGCTCCGGCGACTACCGACGTGGCCATCATTAGCAGCTAATCGCGCCACTAATTAACCTCCAGTGAAACAGACAACCGGGCCCCACCGCCTAACTAACCGGCTACCTAAATAAGATTAAGTTTAATCTAATTCTACTGGGCCCACATGTCAGTTTTGACTATGCTGATGTGGCCGTTGACCCGACCCCACCTGTCTGTGACTCTAGCCAGCGCTGTGTCACTGACCTTCGGGTCCCAGCCGTCAGGTTTGACCTAGGCTGGCGCGTTTGACCTGCTGACGTCACAGTGACGCAACGCTGATGCAGTTAATAATTTTCTGGATTTAAAATAATTCAGAAAATTCCAGAAAATGCCCAAAACTTCTAAAATTCATATAAATTCAACCGTAACTCCAAATGAGATGAAAAGTATATATGAAAAATGATAAAAAAATCCAACCTATCCATCTGTACCATTTTCATGCATGTTAGAGGAAACTTATGGTTCCTGTTTAGTACAAATCTTATAAATGGCATTAAACCTTCACATATGGAGTTTGGATTTGAATTTTGGATTCAATCCAACTTCATTTAACTTGTCGCTAGTTGCATTAGCTTAAACCACGGCATATTGCCATGTCATGATCATGCATCATATTGTGCATTGCATTGATTGTGTTCTTCCTTGTTTGCCGGCATTTGTCCCCTCTCGGTAGACGATGTTCTGACGTTGTGATCGTTGACACTGATGAAGACTCAATGCTACCTTCAAAAGTGCTAGGCAAGCAAAAACCCCTTGTTCATTGCGATACAATCCCACTCTCTCGCTCCTACTCTCTTTTACTGCATTAGGACAACAACGATTCATCTGTTACTTGCTACGGTAGCTGAACCCCTTTATCCTCTGCATGACCTGTCATTGCCACAGTAAATAGATGAAACCCACTAGCATGAGTAGGAGTTGTTTGAGCGCTGTTGTGCCTACTCATTCATGCTTGTTTGTCATGCCTTCTACTATTAGAGTTGAGCCAGGTCTGATTCATCGGGGATGAATCAGAGGTGTGTGAACATGTCCTACTGTGTGTGGGCTAAGTGTGTGAACATGATTTGGTAAAGGTAGCGGTGAGAGGCCATGTAGGAGTACATGGTGGGTTGTCTCATTGAAGCTGTCCTTAGGAACTGAGTTCTGTGTTTGTGATCCATGAACAGTTACTACCACACATTGGGTTCCGGTAACTCGACCCCTCTTGACTTATTAATCAACATGATCTCTGTCCAGGAGTTGCAACTAGTTTCTGGTGTTTGTAGGTAGTGTTAGTAGTCTACCAAGTGGCACCCGGTACAGATGGGCTTGGGACAGACTAGGCACAGTGGCCGGTGTACCAAGTGGCACCCAGATGGTGGACTTGGGAACCCTGCACACATCGTTTGGGGCCGTGAGCGACACCCCGGCCGGATCTCCTTGCAGATGGAACCCGAATAGGCGATAAACCTGGATGAGAGACTTGTGTGGTTAGTCAGGTCGTGGCCGACACCCTCGCTGGGCTTCCGCTTGAAGGTTGCCGAGTACATGTCATGTAAACGGTGGTAAGTGGTGAGAGCGTGTGTGAAGAAGTACACCCCTGCAGGGTTAACATTATCTATTTGAATAGCCATGTCCGCGGTAAAGGACTTCTGGGTTGCCTGTACAGTTCATAGACAAGTGAAAGTGGATACTCTAATATACGCAAGATAAGCGTGAGTGCTATGGATGGCGTTCTCGTAGGGAGACGGGAGAGGATCCATAGTGGTGTATTGATATGGTGAATATGTGGACTCGTGTGCGCCACCTCAAAAGAGTTACTTGCGGTCGTAGTTTAGGATAGCCACCGAGTCAAAGCTGGCTTGCTACAGTTAAACCCCACCACCCCCTTTGTTGATAATGATGCATATGTAGTTAGATCTGATGTAAGTCTTACTGGGAACATTTGTACTCACGTTGCTTAATTTATGTTTTTGCAGAGAGACTTCAGTCTCGCTAGTAGTTCCACGTGGACTTCGACGTTTAGCTTGTTACCTCAGCTACGATCTTGTGCCCTCGGCAGGATCTGGTAGATAGTCAGGCTTCTCAGCCTTTTTCATTTGTAGATGTCTGTACTCAGACATGTTAAGCTTCCGCATGTGCTTTGACTTGTATGCTCTGAATGTTGGGTCGTGAGACCCATGTTTTTAATATCTCGCTCCTCGGAGCCTATTGAATAATACTTTGAGTCATAGAGTTATGTTGTGATGCCATGTTGTATTTGCATATATCAAGCATATTGTGTGTATGTTATTGAAATGCTTGGTATGTGTGGGATCTGACTATCTAGTTGTTTATCCTTGGTAGCCTCTCTTACCGGGAAATGTCTCCTAGTGCTTCCACTCAGCCCTGGTAGCTTGCTACTGCTTCGGAACACTTAGGCTGGCCGGCATGTGTCCTTCTTTGTTCCTGTGTCTGTCCCTTCGGGGAAATGCCACGCGGTGTCTATCGGAGTCTTGTTAGCCTGCTATAGCCCAGTTTAACGGAGTCCTGCAAGCCCAATTGCTACAGCCCGGATTCACTCGCTGATAACCGACACGTTCGTTGCTGGGTCATGTATGCCTCTCCCTCTAAGTTAGTGCCACTTTGGGTTCACGACTAGCCATGTCAGCCCGGGTTCTTGATCATATGGATGCTAGCGGCACTATCATATACATGAGCCAAAAGGCGCAAACGGTCCCGGGCCAGGTAAGGTGGCACCCGTGGGAATACCGTGCGTGAGGCCGCAAAGTGATATGATGTGTTACATGCTAGATCGGTGTGACTTAGTATCGGGGTCCTGACAGCTTTGGTATTAGAGCTTGACTGCTTGTAGGATTACCAAGCCAAAATGGTCGAAGTTGAGTCTAGAAATGCTTTAGTTATATGTAGGGGAATTGATTGTGGGATGGAACGTAAGGCTCTCTTTACTCCTTTATCTCATGCCCTCTGATCAGAGTCATCTTATCTTTCCTACGGGGTTAAGGAACTAGGCTTTCTTTTCTTTCTATCAGGATCACGTGTTACTAATCTGTAGACTTATAGAATTCTTGGATCTAAGCCTCGGTTCAGTTCCTACTACTCCCGTATGATAATTTTCGATCTCGAAACCTTGATATTGTGCTTCTGAGTGGCTATGCCACCATTTTTCTAGCATGTCTCCAATCTTTTTGAGCATTTACAGCCGTTATGATGTCCGAGTCGTCCCAGGTTTCTAAACAATCCGATGCATTTGCAAATCGCTTCTTCCCATTCCCGATGTCCTCTCTGGCCAGTTTAACCACACTAATCAGTGAGTTGAGGTACTCTATTGCCTTGACATATATGTTGGAGTTATTATTATGACCCTAGGTGTCTTAGGGGATCATCTTGTAATCTGGCCATGATTTGTGTCCTAGTGTGATGATTCTGGCCTTTATTCTCGAAAGCATCCCATGATGCTACTTAGTAGTAGGTATTCTATTCCTGGGCTCATGAACCCAAGATTCACTCTACCTACTTCATGTTGTTAGTGGTTGCTAGTTCCTTTAGGTTATTAGTAACCTTTGCATTAGTCCTTGAGGTCCATGGTATATCGGTGTTCCAAATACCATGAACTACTTATGGCAGTAGTTCCTCGTTGAACCGAAAGATCACAACCAGAGTGCTCTTGACGAGTTCTCGATTCTATGATGTTACTCTGCCAGTTCTACCCTTCTGCATGGGTTATCCGGAATAAATATGATGTGCTTTGCTCGACATATTAATCTATGCATCCACGACTCAGAAAATCATATGTTCCTTTGAGTTGTCCCTCTTTAGTTGTATCCCGACCCCCGTCTATCAATTGATAGTCAGGAGTAATTGTGCCTCGTGTTCATCGATGTCTGTTATTCTTGTGGTCCGTCAAGCCATTCTATTCCAGAGTGACTAGGAGAAACAAACTCCAGTACCTCATCCATATTCAGGATTGGGTCAAAGCAGTTGTACTTCGCAGATCAAAATGCCAATCCAGCTTTTGGTCTGTTCTACCCTAAAGTATTACCCACTTTATGTCAGGAATGTCATGAGGGTTGCACCTTCTCTTATGGATTCTCGACGTAGTGATATTTCTCCCCATAATTTTCATTCCTCGGTGTCGTGTTGTCACAACCGGAATGCCGACAAGTGAACTATGATGTGTGAAATCAATACTCCTAGCAACCTTGTTGCTTGGTAGTTAAAGGACAATAATTTTATCCTTAGCGTGTTGATTATTGAATCATCACCCTAGGGTTTATCGTGCTACCTAGTCCATCTTCCAAGGTGCACCCTTTGATCAATGAGTTAGGATTGTGCGGATCCCTCGTTTTTTTTGATCATATCGTCTTGCCGTGAAAAGCAAAATTGATCTCGAGCTTAGTAACATATCGGTGGATTGTGATTTTCCGAATATCTTCTCGGAAGTGTTACCAGGTTATCACCTGAGCGCTATGTTGAGTTCGTGATCAAGTTGGTTTCTGGTAAACCACCCCCTTCTGCAAGGATCTGTGTTGGATACCCTGAGCTAGTTGGTCAAGCTAAATAACAACTTGGAGAGTTCGAAGATAAAAGCTTGTCTAACCTAGTTCATTTCCAAAGGGATATCTTGTGTGTCAGGACCCCGACTCGATGTCACATCGATCTAGCTGGTAACACCTCATATCACTTTGCGGCCTCACGCACGGTATCCCCACGGGTGTCGTCTTACCCTTTTCCCGGGACCGTTTGCGCCTTTTGGCTCACGTATATGATAGTGTCGCTAGCATCCATATGATAAAGAGCCCGGGCTGACATGACTAGTCGTAAACCCAAAGTGGCACAGACTTACAGGGACAGGCATCCATGACCCAGCTTCGAACGTGTCGGTCATCAGCAAGTGGGTCCGGGCTGTAGCACTGGGCTAGCAGGACTCCGGTAAACCGGGCTGTAGCGGGCTAACAGGACTCCGGTACTCAAAGCGTGACATTTCCCCGAAGGGACAGACACAGGAACGAAGAAGGACACATGCCGGCCAGCCTAAGTGTTCCAGAGCAGTAGCAAGCTACCATGGCTCAGCGGTAACACTAGGAGACATTTTCCGGTAAGAGAGGCTACTAAAGATAAACAACTAGATAGTCAGATCCCACACATACCAAGCATTTCAATCATACACACAATATGCTCGATATGTGCAAATACAACGAAGCATCACAACATGACTCTACGACACAAGTACTTTATTTAAGGCTCAGCGAGCCATACATAACATACACACAAAGGTACGGGTCTCACGACCCAACATACAAGTCATACAATCATACAAGCCAACAGCGGAAGTAACTTGTCTGAGTACAGACAACTAGTAAAATAAAAGAGGCTTGGAAAGCCTGGCTATACTATGTGGTCCTTCACAAGCTCAGGGTCACCACCTGGGTCTTTAGCCTACTCGTTGATGTCAACGTCTACATAGAACCCATCAGAAGGGGTTGCAGCGTCTTCTGTAAAAATGTAGATTATAGCAACATGAGTACAAAGGTACTCAGCAAGACTTACATCAGATCCTACATACATGCATAGTATCAAGAAGGGTTGGTGGAGTTATTGCAGCAAGCCAGCTTTGACTCTTGGCTAGACTATCCTACGATACTCCATTTGAAACAGTTTTGCGCACACGAGTCCACTATTCACCACTTCAATACACTACCGAGGATCCACCTCCGTCTTCGTACGGAAGAGCCATCCTCGGCACTCACACTTATCTTGAGGCTTTTATCAATTTCCGTTTACTTGTCTATGAACTGTATAGGCAACCAAGTAGTCCTTTACCGCGGACGCGGCTATTCGAATAGATCATGTTAACCCTGCAGGGGTGTACTTCTTCATACATGTTTCCACCACTTAGCGTCTGCACACGACATGTGCTCGACAGACTTCAAGCGAAAGCCGACGTGGGTGTAGACCACGACCTACCTAAACACTTAAGCCTCTAGTCCAGGTTTATCGCCTATTCAGGTTCCATCCGCAGGGAGTCCGGCCGAGGTTTCCCATACGGCCCCGAACGATGTGAACAGGGTTCCCGAGATACCTAACGGGTATTCGGTACACCCGGCCACGTACCTACCGCATCACAGCCCACCCCTACGGTCAGCGCTGTCCACGGCCTCCAGTAGGCTACAAACACCAGAAACTACTTGCAACTCCTGGACAGAGAACTAGGGTGAATAAGAAGTCGAGAGGGTCCATTGGTTTCGGGCCCAATGCATGGTAGTAGCTGATTCTTAAATCACACATACAGATCTCAGTGCTTAAGGTCGGCTTCAATGAAACAACCCACCATGTACTCCTACATGGCCTCTCATCGATACCTTTACCAAATCGTGTTCACCACACCACTCTCATTACCGACATAATCATTTCACTCTAGCCCATCCCCCAGATGAACCAGACCTGACACAACTCTAAGCATAGCAGGCATAGCAAGGTAGGAACAACACATACATATGGCTCAATCAACTCCTACACATGCTAGTGGGTTTCATCTAGTTACCGTGGCAATGACAGGTCATGCAGAGGAAATGGGTTCAACTACCGTAGCACACAGCAGTTTGAATCACGTTGTCTTAATGCAGTAAAAGAGAGCAGGAGCGAGAACATGGGATTGTATCGATATGATCAAATGGTTGGTTGCTTGCCTGATGGTTCGATGCACGGATACGGTTCTTCGCTAGGGTAAACAGGGTACTCCTCGGGAACAGAACCTGTCGCAAAGGATAACGATACACATGCATCACCAAACAATGTGCAACAATATGATGCATGCATGAAACATGGCAATATGAGTGTGTTGGGCTAATGCAACTAAAGCCAGAAGGATTTGAACAAATTTGAATCAAAGATTCAAATTTTAAATTCAAATATGGCCTTTTAAAGTGCTTTTCCTTGTTCTGATTAAAACATCAATTTAACTTGTTTGATCATGCATGAAAATAGTACAGATGGATAGATTGGATTTTTCTGATCATTTTTCATATATAATTTGTCCAATTTGGAGTTACAGAATAAAAGTTATGAATTTTTGAAGTTTAAATAATATTCTGGAATTTCCTGATTTAATTTAAATCCAGAAATATCATTTACTGCGTCAGCCTGACGTCACAGTGACATCAGCAGGTCAACAGGGCTGGCTCGGGTCAAACCTGACATGTGGGGTCCACACGTCAGTGACACAGGGGCTAATCCCGTGTTGACCCGGGCTGGTTAGCTTTGACTAAGCCCTGGGGCCCACTTGTCAGCGTCAGTAGGTGGTGGTTTAGTGGCTAATTAACTAGGCCACGTCAGCTCGCCGGAGTTCTGGCCGGCGGCGACCATCAGTGCGGCGGCGATAGTGGTTTTGGTCGTTTCGGCCACCAAATGAACCGCGGAGGCCACCGGAGTGAAGCTGAGGACGACCCGCGGCTCTTGGCGGAGTCCGTTGGGGTCGGGGCGGCCGGAGTCGACGGCGGCGAGCTCGGTTGCGGCCGCCGGGGTTCGGTCGTGCACGGGAACGGTGTTGCAGGGCGTTAGGGGGGGTGTTTGAGCGTGCTACGTGCTCCTAGTGAGATGTGGAGCACGATGGCGTGCTCGGTTGGGCGCTACGGCGATCGTGGCCACGACGGCGACATCGCCGGCGGCGTGAAGCTTTCGGCCGCGGTGGGGCTAGGGCCTAGGGGTCGGGAGAGAGCAGGGAAGAAGGGGGAAACGGTGGCGTAGCTCACCGCGGTTGCAGTGGGCGTCGAAACGGGCTCGGGGACGCGCTGGAGACGGCGAATTCGTCGGCGACGGTGATCGGAGCCCGAAGAGGGGAACGGCGACATGGCGGCGATGCAGGGCTTCCGGGGACCCGTGGAGCGGTGGGGAGGAAGAGGGAGTCGAGGCGGAGCTTCTGAGCTAATCGGGGGAGCGAGGGGTGGTCGGAGGCAGTGGCTAAGGCGAACGGCGGCGACGGTGTGCTTCGGCCATGAGAGGGAGAGAAAGGAGAGAGCCAGGGAGAGTGAGAGAGAGCAGGGGGGGATCGGGACGGGCGGCGGGCGTCGTCCACGCGGCCAGGAGGGCGTCGGCAAGCAGGAGGTGGCCGCGCGGCCGCGCGCGCGCGAGCACGCAGCAGCTTCGGGGCGTGGGGAGGAAGACGACGGGGAGCTACAGTGCTGGGCTGGGTCGGTTGCTGGCTGGGCCGGCCGGCTGGCTGGGCCGCACAGGTAAGTCTTCCCCTTTCTTTTCTGTTTTCTGTTTTTATTTAATATACTTGCAACTTTGTTGAATTAAATAAAATACCTAGGCAACTCCAAAAATCACCAAACTACTCCTGGCTCATAGTTGGATTATTTCCAACATGAAACATTTTAGTTTGGAGATACTTGAGCATTTAAATATTTTATATTATTTTAAATGCCCAAATTCAAATAGTTATGATTTAATTCAAAAACCCTAGGATGGCCTAGGAAAATGTGCACCACTTTTGGCAGAGGTTCTGAACCAAGGCAAAAATGATGGGCATTTTAGAAGGGCATTTCAGGTTCATTGAAAATTATTTTAGTAAACCCTAGTTGGTTTCAGAGGGGACTGGGGGTTCTGTCATCCCCATTTCAAGTTTCTGATGAAAGAGTAAACATGATGCAACACTCTAATGCATGACTAGCTAGGGTGTGACAACTCACCCCCACTCAAAAGAATCTCGTCCCGAGATTTGGGTTCCTCCGAGAAGAAGGCGGGATATTCAAGTCGAAGACGATCCTCCCTTTCCCAAGTTGCTTCATCTTCAGAATGGTGCGACCATTGAACCTTGAGAAACTTGATATTATGACGTCGCGTGGTACGTTCGGCTTGATCGAGGATACGAATGGGGTACTCTCGATATGTAAGATTATCTTGGAGATCAAGCGTTTCGTGGTTCACTTCACGGATAGGATCCGAGAAGCAACGCCTGAGCTGAGAAACGTGGAAGACATCGTGAACTCTGGAGAGGTGCGGAGGTAGTTCCAATTGGTAGGCAACTTCTCCTCATGTGGGTGCAATTGTCGTGAAGCGTAAGCAATTACGTGTCGATCTTGCATAAGAATGCAACCTAGTCCTTGTCGCGAGGCGTCGCAGTAGATAACAAAGTCCTTGGAGAAGTCTGGCGGTACCAGCACGGGAGCAGAGGTCAGGCGTCTTTTCAGTTCCTGAAAGCTGTGCTCACATTGTGGAGTCCATTCGAACTTCTTATCTTTCTTGAGGAGTTCGGTTAGAGGTTTAGCAACTTTGGAGAAGTTCTCGACAAAGCGACGACAATAGCTCGCTAAGCCCAGAAAACTCCGAACTTGCTTGACCGATTCAGGTGGAGTCCAATCAAGGACGGCTTGAACTCGCTCAGGGTTAACAGCAATACCTTTACCAGATATTACATGACCCAGATAGGTCACTTCTGATAACCAGAATTCACATTTTGAAAATTTGGCATAAAGGCGATGCTCTCGAAGTTTCTTCAACACTAGCCTTAGATGTTCGGCATGTTCTTCCTCGTTCTTGGAGTAGATGAGTATATCATCGAGATAAACTACGACGAATTTATCCAAATACTCCATGAAGATTGAGTTCACTAACCGAGAAAAAGTGGCTGGAGCGTTGGTTAATCCGAAGGACATGACGGTGTACTCGTATTGGCCATAACGAGTAACAAAGGCCGTTTTAGGAATGTCCCCGTTTCTGATTTTGATTTGATGGTAGCCCAACCTCAAATCCATCTTAGAGAAGACTGAGGATCCAGCGAGCTGATCATACAGGTCGTTGATCCTGGGAAGTGGATATTTGTTTTTGATTGTGACCAAATTGACAGGTCGGTAATCTACAACCATCCGGTCCGTACCATCTTTCTTCTTGACGAATAGGACGGGGCAAGCCCACGGAGATGAGCTAGGTCGGATGAAACCCTTTTTCAAGGATTCATCGAGTTGTTTCTTAAGCTCGGCTAGTTCTAGAGGTGCCATTTTGTAAGGTCTTCTAGCAATCGGAACGGTTCCGGGGATGAGGTCTATTACGAACTCAACATCCCTGTCAGGTGGGACACCTGGCAATTCCTCTGGAAAGACATCCGGGAAGTCACGGACTACCGGAACGTCCTCAAGGTCTGGCAAAGGGTTGGCGTTAAGAGAATATAATTGTCGCTTGGCTATCCAAGTCAAAACATTGACTATCTTGCCCGAAGGGTGGGTGAGTTGAACAGTCCTAGAGAAGCAATCAATTTGGGCATGATGGGCTGACATCCAGTCCATACCCAGAATGATATTAATATCTGAAGATTTAAGGGCTATCAAAGACGCAAGGAAAACAAGTCTGTCGACTTGGATCTCATTTCCATAACTTACCCTAGAGGTCTGCCATCTAGACCCAGGGGTAGAGATTTCCATAGTGGATGGCAAGTCACAGAATGCAACGTTATGCAAACGAGCATAATTTTCAGATATAAAAGAATGAGAGGCTCCTGTATCGAAAAGAACAGATGCCGGGTGGCAATTAACAAGAAGCGTACCGAGAACGACGTTGGGGTCCTCTTGAGCTTCTTCGGCAGAGACACAGTTGACATGGCCACGTGAAGCGGTGACCGGTTTGGCATGGAACACCTTCCCTGTCGGCTTGCCACGGCCAACAGCTTTAGCAGATTGATTGGGGTTGGTCTGGGGACACTCACGCATATAATGACCAGATTCCCCACACTTGAAACAAGTCACGGAACTGGTACGTGGAGGAGCATTATTGGATGGACCCCCATAGGGCTTGGCTGGAGCAGACTGTTGAGCGGGGCGAGGCGCCTGGAAAGATGGCCTCGGTGTGAACCTGGGTGGCAGGAAGGTGTTGGGTACCCACACGCGGCGCTTCTGAGGACCAGCACCGGATGAGGAACCCGTGTCGCATCCATGCTTGCGTGTTGCGTCATAGTCAGTCTGACCAGTTTCAGCACTGATGGCTTTGTTGACAAGTTTCGAAAAGGATGTGCACTCATGCAGACGGAGGTCGCGGCGAAGCTCAGGACTAAGGCCCTTACGGAACCTTGCTTGCTTCTTGGCGTCAGTAGAAACTTCCTCGGTTGCATATCATGCAAGATTACCAAACTCCCTGCTATAGACATCCACAGAAAGTCGGCCTTGGGTGAAATTGCAAAATTCTTCACGCTTACGGTCCATGAGACCCTCCGGAATGTGATGTTCACGGAAAGCCTCACTGAACTCAGCCCAAGTTGTGACATGGCCCGCTGGGCGCATGGCTCCATAATTCTCCCACCATAGACTGGCGGGGCCTTCAAGATGATATGCGGCAAAGGTGACCTTGTCAGCCTCAGCTACCAGCGCGGAACGCAGCTTGTGAGAGATACTGCGAAGCCAGTCATCAGCGTCGAGAGGCTCGACGGAGTGGTGGAACGTGGGTGGATGCAATTTGATAAAATCACTGAGGGACACCACGTTAGCCCTCTGATGATGTGCTGTGTTCTGTTCAATACGCTCCAACAAACGGTTTGTCTCCCGCTTGTTTCTCTCAGCTTCCATCATAACCTCGGCTAGTGAAGGAGGTTGAGGCAGATGTTCATTCCTGGCTTCACTGCCTTCGGCCTGCTCTTGGGAAGCAGGATTAGCGCGCGTGTTGACCATCCTAGGTAGACAAGACAATGATTTAGTCAGGATGGTAAAATTCCGACATAGGGTACATAATGTAAGGAATAACTCGGAATGCAAGATGATCATCCGTATGACATGGTAGATACAGAAACTGCTTCTTTATTCCATCGTCATACACACCATACAGGTTTAGTACAAGACCAAGCAAAGTACTAATACGGTGAAAAGAGGATTACATCTCATCGGAGGCATTCCAAGCTCCTATACATTATTTTTCTACACCTCCGGAAGGAGTACAAACTAGGTCATATCCCACGAGACACGCAGGACAATAGACGACACAGCTAGTGCGAACTAGTGATCCTACTACTAACTCAGACCGATCCGTAGTAGTCCTCGTAGAAATCACCTCCATAGCCTGGAAGCTCAACATGTTCATCCGGAAACAGACGATCTCGCGGAGCTTGTGGACCATAGGGGCTAGGATGAGGCCTTGGACCAACAAACGGCGGCCTGCGGGGACCGCGAGGTGGGGTGATGCCTCCTACATCACGCCAAACCATCACGTCCGGCAGAGCAGATCTCACAGGATAGAGATCGCGCATATCTGAATATCCAGCTTGCACCGCCGGTGCGAACCGAGTCAAAGTGGCCCAGTGGTCGGCACGGGTATTGAAGAGCTCTAACCTTAAGGCCCGATTTTCACGGTCCTTATCCTCGAGCATCTCAGCAGTGGTGCGAGTCCGTGAATCCTCCTGAGTGGAGTCAGCATAGATAGCCTGGAGATACCCTTGTGCTCCCGGAAGTGATCCTGGCATATACCGGAAATCAGAGTCCCGAAATAGACCAGATCTGACTCGCATAATGGTCATCATAGAGTAGGCGGCATCCTGCACAGCCATCTCGATAGTAACCCCGAGTCCATAGGAGCAGTGAAGAGGCTCAGTGGATCCAGGATAAGATGGAAATATCCTGACAGTGCAGAGATACTGGCTTTGATTAAAATCTCGGAATTGCTCTTCGACCGTGTACTCAGGATACCAGCGGTATCCAGCCTCAGTCATTACCCTGACCAACTTAGCAGTATGGCCGGGTACATCTAGGCATCGAGTCAGGCGAACCACTTGATTGAGGTCGCGATTGGCCATCTAAAAGAATAATCATAATGCAAAGGCATTAGAATTTCTAGCAAAATTTCGGCAGCATAACAGCTGTAAATGCTCAAAAAGGATATTGAGACATTTGACAAAGGATTTCGTACTCACCCAACATCATCATATCAAAGTTCTGGAACCATTCTAACAACATAATGTGGTAGTAGAACTGAACTAGGCTTGTAACCATCAAACTTATAAGGTACTACTGATTAGTAACACGTGATCCTGATAGAGAGAACAGATCCTAATTCCTTAACCCCCGGTGGAAGAATGGACTGACTCAGATCAGAAAGTCATAAGGTATAAGGAGTAAAAAGAGCCTTATGTTCCATCCCACAAACAATTCCCCTACATATAACTAAAGAATTTCTAGACTCAACATCGACCAGTTTGGCTTGGAGAACCTACAGGCAGTCCGGCTCTGATGCCAACGCTGTCAGGACCCCGACTCGATGTCACATCGATCTAGCTGGTAACACCTCATATCACTTTGCGGCCTCACGCACGGTATTCCCACGGGTGTCGTCTTACCTTTTTCCCGGGACCGTTTGCGCCTTTTGGCTCACGTATATGATAGTGTCGCTAGCATCCATATGATAAAGAGCCCGGGCTGACATGACTAGTTGTAAACCCAAAGTGGCACAGACTTACAGGGACAGGCATCCATGACCCAGCTTCGAACGTGTCGGTCATCAGCAAGTGGGTCCGGGCTGTAGCACTGGGCTAGCAGGACTCCGGTAAACCGGGCTGTAGCGGGCTAACAGGACTCCGGTACTCAAAGCGTGACATTTCCCCGAAGGGACAGACACAGGAACGAAGAAGGAAACATGCCGGCCAGCCTAAGTGTTCCAGAGCAGTAGCAAGCTACCATGGCTCAGCGGTAACACTAGGAGACATTTCCCGGTAAGAGAGGCTACTAAAGATAAACAACTAGATAGTCAGATCCCACACATACCAAGCATTTCAATCATACACACAATATGCTCGATATGTGCAAATACAACGAAGCATCACAACATGACTCTACGACACAAGTACTTTATTTAAGGCTCAGTGAGCCATACATAACATACACACAAAGGTACGGGTCTCACGACCCAACATACAAGTCATACAATCATACAAGCCAACAGCGGAAGTAACTTGTCTGAGTACAGACAACTAGTAAAATAAAGGAGGCTTGGAAAGCCTGGCTATACTATGTGGTCCTTCACAAGCTCAGGGTCACCACCTGGGTCTATAGCCTACTCGTTGATGTCAACGTCTACATAGAACCCATCAGAAGGGGTTGCAGCGTCTTCTGTAAAAATGTAGATTATAGCAACATGAGTACAAAGGTACTCAGCAAGACTTACATCAGATCCTACATACATGCATAGTATCAAGAAGGGTTGGTGGAGTTATTGCAGCAAGCCAGCTTTGACTCTTGGCTAGGCTATCCTACGATACTCCATTTGAAATAGTTTTGCGCACACGAGTCCACTACTCACCACTTCAATACACTACCGAGGATCCACCTCCGTCTTCCTACAGAAGAGCCATCCTCGGCACTCACACTTATCTTGAGGCTTTTAGTAGTTTCCATTTACTTGTCTATGAACTGTATAGGCAACCAAGTAGTCCTTTACCACGGACGCGGCTATTCGAATAGATCATGTTAACCCTGCAGGGGGTACTTCTTCATACACGCTCTCACCACTTACCGTCGTTTACACGACATGTACTCGGCAACCTTCAAGCGGAAGCCCAACGTGGGTGTCGGCCATGACCTACCTAATCACCTAAGCCTCCAGTCCAGGTTTATCGCCTATTCAGGTTCCATCCGCAGGGAGTCCGGCCGAGGTTTCCCATACGGCCCCGAACGATGTGAACAGGGTTCCCGAGATACCTAACGGGTATTCGGTACACCCGGCCACGTACCTACCGCATCACAGCCCACCCCTACGGTCAGCGCTGTCCACGGCCTCCAGTAGGCTACAAACACCAGAAACTACTTGCAACTCCTGGACAGAGAACTAGGGTGAATAAGAAGTCGAGAGGGTCCATTGGTTTCGGGCCCAATGCATGGTAGTAGCTGATTCTTAAATCACACATACAGATCTCAGTGCTTAAGGTCGGCTTCAATGAAACAACCCACCATGTACTCCTACATGGCCTCTCATCGATACCTTTACCAAATCGTGTTCACCACACCACTCTCATTACCGACATAATCATTTCACTCTAGCCCATCCCCCAGATGAACCAGACCTGACACAACTCTAAGCATAGCAGGCATAGCAAGGTAGGAACAACACATACATATGGCTCAATCAACTCCTACACATGCTAGTGGGTTTCATCTAGTTACTGTGGCAATGACAGGTCATGCAGAGGAAATGGGTTCAACTACCGTAGCACACAGCAGTTTGAATCGCGTTGTCTTAATGCAGTAAAAGAGAGCAGGAGCGAGAACATGGGATTGTATCGATATGATCAAATGGTTGGTTGCTTGCCTGATGGTTCGATGCACGGATACGGTTCTTCGCTAGGGTAAACAGGGTACTCCTCGGGAACAGAACCTGTCGCAAAGGATAACGATACACAGGCATCACCAAACAATGTGCAACAATATGATGCATGCATGAAACATGGCAATATGAGTGTGTTGGGCTAATGCAACTAAAGCCAGAAGGATTTGAACAAATTTGAATCAAAGATTCAAATTTTAAATTCAAATATGGCCTTTTAAAGTGCTTTTCCTTGTTCTGATTAAAACATCAATTTAACTTGTTTGATCATGCATGAAAATAGTACAGATGGTTAGATTGGATTTTTCTGATCATTTTTCATATATAATTTGTCCAATTTGGAGTTACAGAATAAAAGTTATGAATTTTTGAAGTTTAAATAATATTCTGGAATTTCCTGATTTAATTTAAATCCAGAAATATCATTTACTGCGTCAGCCTGACGTCACAGTGACATCAGCAGGTCAACAGGGCTGGCTCGGGTCAAACCTGACGTGTGGGGTCCACACGTCAGTGACACAGGGGCTAATCCCGTGTTGACCCGGGCTGGTTAGCTTTGACTAAGCCCTGGGGCCCACTTGTCAGCGTCAGTAGGTGGTGGTTTAGTGGCTAATTAACTAGGCCACGTCAGCTCGCCGGAGTTCTGGCCGGCGGCAACCATCAGTGCGGCGGCGATAGTGGTTTTGGTCGTTTCGGCCACCAAATGAACCGCGGAGGCCACCGGAGTGAAGCTGAGGACGACCCGCGGCTCTTGGCGGAGTCCGTTGGGGTCGGGGTGGCCGGAGTCGACGGCGGCGAGCTCGGTTGCGGCTTCCGGGGTTCGGTCGTGCACGGGAACGGTGTTGCAGGGCGTTAGGGGGGGTGTTTGAGCGTGCTACGTGCTCCTAGTGAGATGTGGAGCACGATGGCGTGCTCGGTTGGGCGCTACGGCGATCGTGGCCACGACGGCGACATCGCCGGCGGCGTGAAGCTTTCGGCCGCGGTGGGGCTAGGGCCTAGGGGTCGGGAGAGAGCAGGGAAGAAGGGGGAAACGGTGGCGTAGCTCACCGCGGTTGCAGTGGGCGTCGAAACGGGCTCGGGGACGCGCTGGAGACGGCGAATTCGTCGGCGACGGTGATCGGGGCCCGAAGAGGGGAACGGCGACGTGGCGGCGATGCAGGGCTTCCGGGGACCCGTGGAGCGGTGGGGAGGAAGAGGGAGTTGAGGCGGAGCTTCTGAGCTAATCGGGGGAGCGAGGGGTGGTCGGAGGCAGTGGCTAAGGCGAACGGCGGCGACGGTGTGCTTCGGCCGTGAGAGGGAGAGAAAGGAGAGAGCCAGGGAGAGTGAGAGAGAGCAGGGGGGATCGGGACGGGCTGCGGGCGTCGTCCACGCGGCCAGGAGGGCGTCGGCAAGCAGGAGGTGGCCGCGCGGCCGCGCGCGCGCGAGCACGCAGCAGCTTCGGGGCGTGGGGAGGAAGACGACGGGGAGCTACAGTGCTGGGCTGGGTCGGTTGCTGGCTGGGCCGGCCGGCTGGCTGGGCCGCACAGGTAAGTCTTCCCCTTTCTTTTCTGTTTTCTGTTTTTATTTAATATACTTGCAACTTTGTTGAATTAAATAAAATACCTAGGCAACTCCAAAAATCACCAAACTACTCCTGGCTCATAGTTGGATTATTTCCAACATGAAACATTTTAGTTTGGAGATACTTGAGCATTTAAATATTTTATATTATTTTAAATGCCCAAATTCAAATAGTTATGATTTAATTCAAAAACCCTAGGATGGCCTAGGAAAATGTGCACCACTTTTGGCAGAGGTTCTGAACCAAGGCAAAAATGATGGGCATTTTAGAAGGGCATTTCAGGTTCATTGAAAATTATTTTAGTAAACCCTAGTTGGTTTCAGAGGGGACTGGGGGTTCTGTCATCCCCATTTCAAGTTTCTGATGAAAGAGTAAACATGATGCAACACTCTAATGCATGACTAGCTAGGGTGTGACATTGTGTTTGTGTGTTTGTTGTAGAAAGATGATTTCTTCATCGGTTGGTCCGCGTGATTAGTTGTTCAACCTATTTTCTTACCAAAACTTTGATTTGAGTGTGGGCTATCCTCAAATGAAGTCAGAACCAACGATGTTCGTAATGTTGTCTTACTCGTGGTTGATCCCTCGAGCATACACCATTATATCTTTTGGTCTGACCAATACTATCAAATTGTTCACATGATGGTGGAAGTCCAGTGATATGGAAATTCTGATGAGTTGCTATTGAGCCCATCAGCGACATTTTGTCTCCTCCATGATTCATCTTGAACATTGAGCTAGTGTTGGAAACTTTGTAAACATTGCCGTTGTGTTCCGCTCATGAGGTATATGTTTGGAGAAAGAAGTGATTTTCTCCAAGTTCACGTGCATTAGGTGCAAGTTGTTGCCATGAATTTGAGAAAGGTTTGTTTTGTTTCCCCTGGAATCATCCCAAGTCAGTTATGTATGTGTGAATGTATTCTATGGTTTGGTAGATTAATTACCTCCATTCCATATGTATTCCCTAGCACACCAATCCACTGATTGAGTTGTTCAAGGAGAATAAGTTCCTTCTTAAGACCTGGGCTTACACAAGGACTTTGATATCCTCGATGATGGTTCCCCACCTAAACTCGGTAGTGTTTTTATTATAAGACTACTATGTGGTCATGCTTTTCTTGGACAGCGTGTTCACAGGTTTGTAGCAGAACCAGCTCATGTTTTGGAGCATGCTATCGTAGGTCAATTTCCCGAGAATCTCGCAATGTCATCTCATCGGTTTGTGTTGCAAACTTTCATTTTTCTTTCTAGACTTGATGAATCTGGAATATCATGTTACCAACCAGATCTGAATCTCGGGCAGATATGATGGTTGGAGCCTTTCCAAGATCTATGATGTAGGTCCCGACAAGGTTGATGTTCTGGCCGACACACCTAGCCGGAAGATCTATCATTGTAGTATCTTGATTGAGCAAATCGACCATCTTCATCATGAGGATTTCGAGTGACTTATTTAGAAGTTGTTCCTTATGGATCCTTTGTTCTCCCGAAGCCAGACCTTTACTTGATGTTCCAGATACCGATTGGTATTGGGTTAAGCTAGTACATCAAGGAGAACATTAGAAGCGGAGTGCTAAATGTCTCTCGGTCAATCATCCAGATTTTGTTTTCCTTGGCCTTGCTAAGGTGAAATCTGAGAAAGTGTTATCTTCCTTTGCATCTGCCTCATCCATCACTATTCATCATGGTAGTATGTTGTGTTGCCAGGATCCTTGACGCGGATATTGGTAAAACCTTGATGAATATGTAAATGCTTAAGTTCTTGAGGGCACGCACAAGCGCTAGGTGTTATCATCGGCACTAACTAGGATCGCTCCCAGTTGTCCTCGGTTATGCTATAACTTTTCAAACAGTGGACTCACTCTCCACTGTGAGCTTCTCCCCAGTTACTAAAATCATCCCTTGTGTTGTTTTCAACAAGGTAATCCACATCATCCATTCTAATCCGGGTATGCCATTCTACCGAACACCTCTAAATGATCGATTGTGATTTGCCTTAAGCTGGTATAAAGAGTTTCAATGATCTCTGAATTAAAGGTAATTCTTTTTGCCAATTAAGGGATGATTCCACGAGTCACCTTCTCTAAGGTGCCCTATTATGGTATCAAGGCAACTCAACTCCTCGCTACGTTGACAGCCGTTCAACACCTTCTTAAGTGTGGACTTGTTTTCTATCTAGTGAATCCTCGTCATCAATTCCACTCCATCCCTCTAGATGTGTGCTTTGTGTCTCGGCTTGAGAGATGTTTCTATGTCTCATTCCCTGAGTTGATCCTAAATTGTTCGACCTTCAATAAGATCGATCTTTTTAGACTTTTCCCTATCCTCTCTTTGTCATGTTGGCTTGAGTTCTCAGAGCAAGACAACGAGACAAGATGATGATTGAATCAACTTTCATTTGAAGTGCAACCTGGATCACGAAGATTGTGTTAGCTTGTGTCCTTGTGTCTTCTTAACCTACGCTTGAATCTCGGGACGAGATTTTTGTTTAGTGGGGGTGAGTTGTCACATCCCCAGTTCAGGCCTTGCTTGTCTTTGCTTTAGCTTCCATGCATCATGTTTAAATTCCTTTGAAAACTTGAAATAGGGATTGCTTAAACCCTAGCATCAAAGGAACTGACTAGGTTCAACTAAAATAATTTCAGTGAATCCAAATGTCTTTCAAAAATGTTCATCATTTCTGGAAAATGCTGGAAACAGTAACATGAGGTGTTGCACAATTTTTCCATGACATATTTGGGCTCTAAATTAAATCATATGGTATTTTCATTTGGGCATTTAAATACTATAAAATATTTTAAATGCTCTAGTAATTCTGAAACTAGTTGAGGGCTATTGGAAATAATTTCAACAGTGCCACAAATATTTTCAGGATTTTTAATAATGCTCTAGCATTTTTAATAAAGCCAAAACAATTGCAGAAAATAGAAAATGGAATTAAAAGAGAGCGAGAAAAACTGACTGGCACTTACCTGGCAGCCCACTTACCCCGACCCAGCTCCTGTGTTGTCCCACCTGTGGCCTAGCCCACCACCAGCCTCCTCTGTCGTCTTCCTCCCCCTCGCCCCGAAGCAGCTGCATGCTGGATGCACGCGCGTTGACGCCGGCCACCTCCTGCTTCGTGCTGGAGCCCGCTCCTTCGTCCTAATTCGCGTCTGGAGACGCCCGAGGCCCCTCTCTCACTTCCCCCTCACTCTCTCACTCCCTCCTGTGCCTTCTCCCCCTCCCCTGGCTTCCTCTCCCCCCCATCGAGCGGAGCCCGTCGCCGCCGTTCACTGCCACCACGGCCACCGGCCAGCCCTAGCCCCATGGACGTGCCCCAGAGCTCCGCCACAACCTCTTCTTCGTCCCCATCCAGCTACATGTCTCCGGGCGCCCTGCCTCGCCGTCAGCACCATCTTCTTCCTCCTCGGGTCGCCGAGATCGCCATCGACGTTCATCGTCGCCAGCGCTTCCCCGAGCCACCCAGCTACACCAGAAGAACCGCCGTGAGCACCTGCGCCTTTCCCCTCTCTCCCCGCAGTCTAACTCGTCCTCTAGCGCTAGCGTGCCGCGCTCGAGAGCTTGTTGACGCCACCCATGGCGCCGCCATGGCCACAGCTGCTGCCACCCGCGTCTGAGCTCATCAGCGTGCTCAGTGCACCCTCACGAGACCGTAGCCTCCCACCTCTACCCCTCTCGTGCACCGCAACCCAAAACCTGCAACCCACTTTGGTCCGGCCGCTGCCTTGCTCGCTGTCGGCACTGCTCCCGGCCACCCCACGGCTTCTCGTCCGGTCCTTTGGATGCGGACGAGCAAGAGCTACTCCTCGGTACCCTCAGCTCGGCAAACCACCACCCGTAGCTCAAATCCGAGCCGAGCCGCCGTCGTTTTGGTCACCGCCGGCAAGGCTCCGGCGACTGCCGACGTGGCCATCATTGGCAGCTAATCACGCCACTAATTAACCTCCAGTGAAACAGACAGCCGGGCCCCACCGCCTAACTAACCGGCTACCTAAATAAGATTAAGTTTAATCTAATTCTACTGGGCCCACATGTCAGTTTTGACTATGCTGATGTGGCCGTTGACCTGACCCCACCTGTCTGTGACTCTAGCCAGCGCTGTGTCACTGACCTTCGGGTCCTAGCCATCAGGTTTGACCTGGGCTGGCGCCTTTGACCTGCTGATGTCATAGTGACGCAACGCTGACACAGTTAATAATTTTCTGGATTTAAAATAATTCAGAAAATTCCAGAAAATGCCCAAAACTTCTAAAATTCATATAAATTCAACCGTAACTCCAAATGAGATAAATTATATATGAAAATGATCAGAAAAATCCAATCTATCCATCTGTACCATTTTCATGCATGCTAGAACAACTTATGGTTGCTGTTTAGTACAAATCTTATAAATGGCATTAAACCTTCACATATGGAGTTTGGATTTGAATTTTGGATTCAATCCAACTTCATTTAACTTGTTGCGAGTTGCATTAGCTCAAACCACAACATATTGCCATGTCATGATCATGCATCATATTGTGCATTGCATTGATTGTGTTCTTCCTTGTTTGCCGGTATTTGTCCCCTCTCGGTAGACGATGTTCCGACGTTGTGATCGTTGACACTGATGAAGACTCAATGCTATCTTCAGAAGTGCAAGGCAAGCAAAAACCCCCTTGTTCATTCCGATATAATCCCACTCTCTCGCTCCTGCTCTCTTTTACTGCATTAGGACAACAACGATTCATCTGTTACTTGCTGCGGTAGCTGAACCCCCTTATCCTCTACATGACCTGTCATTGCCACAGTAAATAGATGAAACCCACTAGCATGAGTAGGAGTTGTTTGAGCCCTGTTGTGCCTACTCATTCATGCTTGTTTGTCATGCCTGCTACTGCTTAGAGTTGAGTCAGGTCTGATTCATCGGGGATGAATCAAAGGTGTGTGAACATGTCCTACTCTGTGTGGGCTAAGTGTGTGAACACGATTTGGTAAAGGTAGCGGTGAGAGGCCATGTAAGAGTACATGGTGGGTTGTCTCATTGAAGCCGTCCTTAGGAACTGAGTTCTGTGTTTGTGATCCATGAACAATTACTACAACACATTGGGTTCCGATAACTCGACCCCTCTCGACTTATTAATCAACATAATCTCTGTCCAGGAGTTGCAACTACTTTCTGGTGTTTGTAGGTAGTGTTAGTAGTCTACCAATTGGCACCCGGTACAGGTGGGCTTGGGACAGACTAGGCACAGTGGTCGGTGTACCAAGTGGCACCCGGATGGTGGACTTGGGAACCCTGCACACATCGTTTGGGGCCGTGAGCGACACCCCGGCCGGATCTCCTTGCAGATGGAACCCGAATAGGCGATAAACCTGGAGGAGAGACATGTGTGGTTAGTCAGGTCGTGGCTAACACCCTCGCTGGGCTTCTGCTTGAAGGTTGCCGAGTACATGTCATGTAAACGACGGTAAGTGGTGAGAGCGTGTGTGAAGAAGTACACCCCTGCAGGGTTAACATTATCTATTCGAATAGCCGTGTCCGTGGTAAAGGACTTCTGGGTTGCCTGTACAGTTCATAGACAAGTGAAAGTGGATACTCTAAAATACGCAAGATAAGCATGAGTGCTATGGATGGCGTTCTCGTAGGGAGACAGGAGCGGATCCATAGTGGTGTATTGATATGGTGAATATGTGGACTCATGTGCGCCACCTCAAAAGAGTTACTTGCAGTCATAGTTTAGGATAGCCACTGAGTCAAAGCTGGCTTGCTGCAGTTAAACCCCACGACCCCCTTTGTTGATAATGATGCATATGTAGTTAGATCTGATGTAAGTCTTGTTGTGTACATTTGTACTCACGTTGCTTAATTTATGTTTTTGCAGAGAGACTTCAGTCTCGCTAGTAGTTCCACGTGGACTTCGACGTTTAGCTTGTTACCTCAGCTACGATCTTGTGCCCTCGGCAGGATCTGGTAGATAGTCAGGCTTCTCAGCCTTTTTCATTTGTAGATGTCTGTACTCAGACATGTTAAGCTTCCGCATGTGCTTTGACTTGTATGCTCTGAATGTTGGGTCGTGAGACCCATGTTTGTAATATCTCTCTCCTCGGAGCCTATTGAATAATACTTTGAGTCGTAGAGTTATGTTGTGATGCCATGTTGTATTTGCACATATCGAGCATGTTGTGTGTATGTTATTGAAATGCTTGGTGTGTGTGGGATCTGACTATCTAGTTGTTTATCCTTGGTAGCCTCTCTTACCGGGAAATGTCTCCTAGTGCTTCCACTCAGCCCTGGTAGCTTGCTACTGCTCCGAAACACTTAGGCTGGCCGGCATGTGTCCTTCTTCGTTCCTGTGTCTGTCCCTTCGGGGAAATGTCACGCGGTGTCTATCGGAGTCCTGTTAGCCTGCTACAGCCCAGTTTACCGGAGTCCTTCTAGCCCAGTTGCTACAGCCCGGATTCACTCGCTGATGACTGACACGTTCGTTGTTGGGTCATGTATGCCTGTCCCTGTAAGTTAATGCCACTTTGTGTTCACGACTAGCCATGTCAGCCCGGGTTCTTGGTCATATGGATGCTAGCGGCACTATCATATACGTGAGACAAAAGGCGCAAACGGTCCCGGGCCAGGTAAGGTGGCACCCGTGGGAATACCGTGCGTGAGGCCGCAAAGTGATATGATGTGTTACATGCTAGATCGGTGTGACTTAGGATCGGGGTCCTGACAGCACATGGGTGCATCTTGGAATTCCAAACAATGTTGCCTAAGGGTGTTTTCATTTTCTTTGCAAGGAAATTTCATTTTCCATTTTTAAGTGCCCAAAATGAGTTTTTTATGAAGGACCTACCATATATTTGTTGCAAAATTGTACCAAATCAAATTTCTCAAATACTAGGACATATTTAGTGCACAATTGACCAAATGGTTGGGTAAAAAGTTTCGATCAACCTCTCATGAAAAAGACAAATTTCTACCGATTCAGTTGGAAGTGGGTCAAATTTGAATTGCAGCTGCCTCGTAGTTTGCTGTTTATTATTTCCAAAAATCATTTATAGGTACATAAGTATCTATTTAATCAGAGAAACATAAAAAGTTTTCCAAGATTCAACCAGTAGCTAGGAACGGTCAAGCCCGCCGTTTTGACCGCATTTTGAAACAGGCATAAAAAAATTAAAAATAATAACAAATTGAAAAACCTTCGCATTGGCTCATTATATGTAACCAATTTGCCACAAAAAATAATAAACTTGTAATACGACAATTATTTTAAAAACGTGTTCTTAGAAATGAGCTATCATGCGTGAAGATTCACGACTTTCAAACCAAATGATCAATCTTATGGCCACATTCATGGCATAGTTTGTTCAAATATTCTCATATTGTACACAAGGGTGCATCTTGGAATTCCAAACAATGTTGCCTAAGGGAGTTTTCATTTTCTTTGCACGGAAATTTCATTTTCCATTTTTTGAGTGCCCGAAATGAGTTTTTATTGTGAAGGACCTACCATATATTTGTTCAAAAATTGGACCAAATAATTTTTCTCAAATACTAGGACATATTTATAGCACAGTTAACCAAATGGTTGGGTGTAAAAAGTTTTGATCCACCTCTCATGAAAAAGACAATTTTTTGTAGATTCAGTTGGAAGCGGGTCAAATTTGAATTGCAGCTTCCTCGTAGTTTGCTCTTTATTATTTCCAAAAATCATTTATAGGTACATAAGTATATATTTAATCAGAGAAACATAAAATGTTTTCCAAGATTCAACCACTAGCTAGGAACGATCAAGCCCGCCGTTTTGACCGCATTTTGAAACGGTCATAAAAAAATAAAGAAAAATAACAAATTGGAAAACCTTCGCATTGTATCTTTATATGTGACCAAGTTGCCACAAGAAATAATAAACTTGTAATACGACAATTATTTTAAAAAAGTGTTCTCAGAAATGTGCTATCATGCGTGTAGATTCATTGCTTTCAAACCAAATGATCAATCTTATGGCCACATTCAAGGCATAGTTTGTTCAAATGATCTCATATTCTGGTCAAAAATATGATCTCATATTGTGCACAAGGGTGCATCTTGGAATTCCAAACGATGTTGCCAAAGGGTGTTTCCATTTTCTTTGCAAGGAAATTTCGTTTTCCATTTTTTGAGTATCCGAAATGAGTTTTTATTGTGAAGGACATACCATATATTTGTTGTAAAATTGGACCAAATCATTTTTCTAAAATACTAGGACATATTTAATGCACAATTAACCAAATGGTTCGGTGTAAAAAGTTTTGATCCACCTCTCATGAAAAAGATAAATTTCTGCAGATTCAGTTGGAAGCGGTTCAAATTTGAACTGCAACTGCCTCGTAGATTGCTTTTTATTATTTCCAAAAATCATTTATAGGTACATAAGTATCTATTTAATCAGAGAAACATAAAATGTTTTCCAAGATTCAACCACTAGCTAGGAACGGTCAAGCCCGCCGTTTTGAACGCATTTTGAAACAGGCATAAAAAAATAAAAATAAACAAATTGGAAAACCTTCGCATTGTGTCATTATATGTGACCAAGTTGCCACAAAAAATAATAAACTTGTAATACGACAATTATTTTAAAAAAGTGTTCTCAGAAATGTGCTATCATGCGTGAAGATTCATTGCTTTCAAACCAAATGATCAATATTATGGCCACATTCAAGGCATAGTTTGTTCAAATGATCTCATATTCTGGTCATAAAAAGGATCTCATATTTTGCACAAGGGTGCATATTGGAATTGCAAACAATGTTGCCTAAGGGTGTTTTCATTTTCTTTGCACGGAAATCTCATTTTCCATTTTTTGAGTATCCGAAATGATTTTTTATTTTGAAGGACCTACCATATATTTGTTGCAAAATTGGACCAAATCATTTTATAAAAAACTAGGACATATTTAATGCACAATTGACCAAATGGTTGGGTGTAAAAAGTTTTGATCCACCTCTCATGAAAAAGACAAATTTCTATTGATTCAGTTGGAAGCGGGTCAAATTTGAATTGCAGCTGCCTCGTAGATTGCTTTTTATTATTTCGAAAAATCATTTATAGGTACATAAGTATCTATTTAATGAGAGAAACATAAAATGTTTTCCAAGATTCAACCACTAGCTAGGAACGGTCAAGCCCGCCGTTTTGACCGCATTTGGAAACGGGCATAAAAAAATAAAAAATAATAACAAATTGGAAAACCTTCGCATCGTGTCATTATATGTGACCAAGTTGCCACAAAAAATAATAAACATGTAATACGACAATTATTTTAAAAAAGTGTTTTCAGAAATGTGCTATAATGCATGAAAATTCATTGCTTTCAAACCAAATGATCAATCTTATGGCCACATTCAAGGCATAGTTTGTTCAAATGATCTCATATTCTGGAAAAAAAATGATCTCATATTGTGAACAAGGGTGCATCTTGGAATTCCAAACAATGTTGCCTAAGGGTGTTTTCATTTTCTTTGCACGGAAGTTTCATTTTCCATTTTTTGAGTGCCCGAAATGAGTTTTTATTGTGAAGGACCTACCATATATTTGTTACAAAATTGGACCAAATCATTTTTCTAAAATACTAGGACATATTTAATGCACAATTGACCAAATGGTTGGGTGTAAAAAGTTTTGATCCACCTCTCATGGAAAAGACAAATTTCTGTAGATTCAGTTGGAAGCGTATCAAATTTGAATTGCAGCTACCTCGTAGATTGCTTTTTATTATTTCCAAAAATCATTTGTAGAAACATAAGTATCTATTTAATAAGAGAAACATAAATTGTTTTCCAAGATTCAACCACTAGCTAGGAACGGTCAAGCCAGCCGTTTTGACAGTATTTTGAAACGGGCATAAAAAAATAAAAATAAATAACAAATTGGAAAACCTTCGCATTGTGTCATTATATGTGACCAAGTTGCCACAAAAAATAATAAACTTGTAATACGACAATTATTTTAAAAAAGTGTTCTCAGAAATGTGCTATCATGCATGAAGATTCATTGCTTTCAAACAAAATGATCAATCTTATGGCCACATTCAAGGCATACTTTGTTCAAATGATCTCATATCATGGTAAAAAAATGATCTCATATTGTGCACAAGGGTGCATCTTGGAATTCCAAACAATGTTGCCTAAGGGTGTTTTCATTTTCTTTGCAGGGAAATTTCATTTTCCATTTTTTGAGTGCCCGAAATGAGTTTTTATTGTGAAGGACCTACCATATATTTGATGCAAAATTGGGCCAAATCATTTTTCTAAAATACTAGGACATATTTAATGCATAATTGACCAAATGGTTGGGTGCAAAAAGTTTTGATCCTCCTCTCATGAAAAAGACAAATTTCTGCAGATTGAGTTGGAAGCGGGTCAAATTTGAATTGCAGCTGCCTCGTAGTTAGCTCTTTATTATTTCCAAAAATCATTTATAGGTACATAAGTATCTATTTAATCAGAGAAACATAAAATGTTTTCCAAGATTCAAGCACTAGCTAGGAACGGTCAAGCCCGCCGTTTTGACCGCATTTTGAAACGGGCATAAAAAAATAAAAAAAATAACAAATTGGAAAACCTTCGCATTGTGTCATTATATGTGACCAAGTTGCCACAAAAAATAATAAGCTTGTAATACGGTAATTATTTTAAAAAAGTGTTCTCAGAAATGTGCTATCATGCATGAAGATTCATTGCTTTCAAACCAAATGATCAATCTTATGGCCACATTCAAGGCATAGTTTGTTCAAATGATCTCATATTCTGGTCAAAAAAATGATCTCATATTGTGCACAAGGGTGCATCTTGGAATTCCAAACAATGTTGCCTAAGGGTGTTTTCATTTTCTTTGCTCGGAAATTTCATTTTCCATTTTCTGAGTATCCGAAATGATTTTTTATTTTGAAGGACCTACCATATATTTGTTGAAAAATTGGACCAAATCATTTTTCTAAAAAACTAGGACATATTTAATGCACAATTGACCAAATGGTTCGGTGTAAAAAGTTTTGATCCACCTCTCATGAAAAAGACTAATTTCTGTAGATTCAGTTGGAAGAGGGTCAAATTTGAATTGCAACTGCCTCGTAGATTGCTTTTTATTATAGGTACATAAGTATCTATTTAATGAGAGAAACATAAAATGTTTTCCAAGATTCAACCACTAGCTAGGAACGGTCCAGCCCGCCATTTTGACCGCATTTTGAAACGGGCATAAAAAAATAAAAAATAATAACAAATTGGAAAACCTTCGCATTGTGTCATTATATGTGACCAAGTTGCCACAAAAAGTAATAAACATGTAATACGGCAATTATTTTAAAAAAGTGTTTCTCAGAAATGTGCTATAATGCATGAAAATTCATTGCTTTCAAACCAAATGATCAATCTTATGGCCACATTCAAGGCATAGTTTGTTCAAATGATCTCATATTCTGGTAAAAAAATGGTCTCATATTGTGAACAAGGGTGCATCTTGGAATTCCAAACAATGTTGCCTAAGGGTGTTTTCATTTTCTTTGCACGGAAGTTTCATTTTCCATTTTTTGAGTGCCCAAAATGAGTTTTTATTGTGAAGGACCTACCATATATTTGTTACAAAATTGGACAAAATCATTTTTCTAAAATACTAGGACATATTTAATGCACAATTGACCAAATGGTTGGGTGTAAAAAGTTTTGATCCCTTCTCATGAAAACGACAAATTTCTGAAGATTTAGTTGGAAGCGGGTCAAATTTGAATTGCAGCTGCCTTGTAGTTTGCTCTTTATTATTTCCAAAAATCATTTATAGGTACATAAGTATCTATTTAATCAAAGAAACATAAAAAGTTTTCCAAGATTCAACCACTAGCTAGGAACGGTCAAGCCCGCCGTTTTGACCGCATTTTGAAACGGGCATAAAAAATAAAAAATAATAACAAATTGGAAAACCTTCGCATTGTGTCATTATATGTAACGAAGTTGCCACAAAAAATAATAAACTTGTAATACGACAATTATTTTAAAAATGTGTTCTTAGAAATGAGCTATCATGCGTGAAGATTCACGACTTTCAAACCAAATGATCAATCTTATGGCCACATTCATGGCATAGTGTGTTCAAATGATCTCATATTGTGCACAAGGGTGCATCTTGGAATTCCAAACAATGTTGCCTAAGGGAGTTTCCATTTTCTTTGCACAGAAATTTCATTTTCTATTTTTTGAGTGCCCGAAATGAATTTTTATTGTGAAGGACCTACCATATATTTGTTCAAAAATTGGACCAAATCTTTTTTCTAAAATACTAGGACATATTTAATGCACAATTGACCAAATGGTTGGGTGTAAAAAGTTTTGATCCACCTCTCATGAAAAAGACAAATTTATGTAGCTTCAGTTGAAAGCGGGTCAAATTTGAATTGCAGCTTCCTCGTAGTTTGCTCTTTATTATTTCCAAAAATCATTTATAGGTACATAAGTATATATTTAATCATAGAAACATAAAATGTTTTCCAAGATTCAACCACTAGCTAGGAACGGTCAAGCCCGCCGTTTTGACCGCATTTTGAAACGGGCATAAAAAAATAAAAAATAATAACAAGTTGGAAAACCTTCGCATTGTGTCATTATATGTGACCAAGTTGCCACAAAAAATAATAAACATGTTATATGGCAATTATTTTAAAAAATTGTTCTCAGAAATGTGCTATAATGCATGAAGATTCATCGCTTTCAAACCAAATGATTAATCTTATGGCCACATTCAAGGCATAGTTTGTTCAAATGATCTCATATTCTGGTCAAAAAAATGATCTCATATTGTGCACAAGGGTGCATCTTGGAATTCCAAACAATGTTGCCTAAGGGTGTTTTCATTTTCTTTGCACGGGAATTTCATTTTCCATTTTTAGAGTGCCGGAAATGAGCTTTTATTGTGAAGGACCTACCATATATTTGTTGCAAAATTGGACCAAATCATTTTAATAAAATACTAGGACATATTTAATGCACAATGGACCAAATGTTTGGGTGTAAAAAGTTTTGATCCACCTCTCATGAAAAAGACAAATTTCTGAAGATTCAGTTGGAAGCGGGTCAAATTTGAATTGCAGCTGCCTCGTAGTTTGCTCTTTATTATTTCCAAAAATGATTTATAGGTACATAAGTATCTATTTAATCAGAGAAACATAAAAAGTTTTCCAAGATTCAACCACTAGCTAGGAACGGTCAAGCCCGCCGTTTTGACCGCATTTTGAAACGGGCATAAAAAAATAAAAACTAATAACAAATTGGAAAACCTTCGCATTGTGTCATTATATGTAACCAAGTTGCCACAAAAAAAAACTTGTAATACGGCAATTATTTTAAAAACATGTTCTTAGAAATGAGCTATCATGCGTGAAGATTCACGACTTTCAAACCAAATGATCAACCTTATGGCCACATTCATGGCATAGTTTGTTCAAATGATCTCATATTGTGCACAAGGGTGCATCTTGGAATTCCAAACAATGTTGCCTAAGGGAGTTTTCATTTTCTTTGCACGGAAATTTCATTTTCCATTTTTTGAGTGCCCAAAATGAGTTTTTATTGTGAAGGACCTACCATATATTTGTTCAAAAATTGGACCAAATCATTTTTCTAAAATACTAGGACATATTTAATGCACAATTGACCAAATGGTTGGGTGTAAAAAGTTTTGATCCACCTCTCATGAAAAAGACAAATTTCTGTAGATTTAGTTGGAAGCGGGTCAAATTTGAATTGCAGCTTCCTCGTAGTTTGCTCTTTATTATTTCCAAAAATAATTTATAGGTACATAAGTATATATGTAATCAGAGAAACATAAAATGTTTTCCAAGATTCAACCACTAGCTAGGAACGGTCAAGCCTGCCGTTTTGACCGCATTTTGGAACGGGCATAAAACATAAAGAAAAATAACAAATTGGAAAACCTTCGCATTGTGTCATTATATGTGACCAAGTTGCCACAAGAAATAATAAACTTGTAATACGGAAATTATTTTAAAAAATTGTTCTCAGAAATGTGCTATCATGCGTGAAGATTCATTGCTTTCAAACCAAATGATCAATCTTATGGCCACATTCAAGGCGATCTCATATTCTGGTCAAAAAAATGATCTCATATTGTGCACAAGGGTGCATCTTGGAATTCCAAACAATGTTGCCAAAGGGTGTTTTCATTTTCTTTGCAAGGAAATTTCATTTTCCATTTATTGAGTATCCGAAATGAGTTTTTATTGTGAAGGACCTACCATATATTTGTTGTAAAATTGGACCAAATCATTTTTCTAAAATACTAGGCCATATTTAATGCACAATTGACCAGATGGTTGGGTGTAAAACGTTTTGATCCACCTCTCATGAAAAAGACAAATTTCTGCAGATTCAGTTGGTAGCGGGTCAAATTTGAACTACAACTGGCTCGTAGTTTGCTCTTTATTATTTCCAAAAATCATTTATAGGTAAATAAGTATCTATTTAATCAGAGAAACATAAAAAGTTTTCCAAGATTCAACCACTAGCTAGGAACAGTCAAGCCCGCCGTTTTGACCGCATTTTGAAACGGGCATAAAAAAATAAAAAAATAACAAATTGGAAAACCTTCGCATTGTGTCATTATTTGTGACCAAGTTGCCATAAAGAATAATAAACTTGTAATACGACAATTATTTTAAAAAAGTGTTCTCAGAAATATGCTATCATGCGTGAAGATTCATTGATTTCAAACCAAATGATCAATTTTATGGCCACATTCACGGCATAGTTTGTTCAAATGATCTCATATTGTGCACAAGGATGCATCTTGGAATTCCAATCAATGTTGCCTTAGGGAGTTTTCATTTTCTTTGCATGGAAATTTTATTTTCCTTTTTTTCAGTGCTCGAAATGAGTTTTTATTGTGAAGGACCTACCATGTACTTGTTGCAAAATTGGACCAAATCTTTTTTCTAAAATACTAGGACATATTTAATGCACAATTGACCAAATGGTTGGGTGTAAAAAGTTTTGATCCACCTCTCATGAAAAAGACAAATTTCTACAGATTTAGTTGGAACCGGGTCAAAATTGAACTGCAACTGCCTCGTAGTTTGCTCTTTATTTTTTCCAAAAATCATTTATTGTTACATAAGTATCAATTTAATAAGAGAAACATCAAAAAATTTCCAAGATTCGACCACTAGCTAGGAACGGTCAAGCCCCTCGTTTTGACGGCACTTATGAAACGTGCATAAAAAGTTCAAAAAAAATCAAAAAACTGGAAAACCTTCGCATTGTGTCATTATATGTCTCCAAGTTACCACAAAAAAAATAAACTTGTAATACGGCAATTATTTTAAAAAAGTATTCTCAGATATGAGATACCATGCGTGAAGATTCATTGCTTTCGAACCAAATGATCAATCTTATGGCCACATTCAAGGCATAGTTTGTTCAAATGATCTCATATTGTGCACAAGGGTGCATCTTGGAATTCCAAACAATGTTGCCTAAGAGAGTTTTCATTTTCTTCGCACGGAAATTTCATTTTCCATTTTTTGAGTTCCCGAAATGAGTTTTTATTGCAAAGGACCTACCATATATTTGTTGCAAAAACGACCCAATCATTTTTCTAAAATACTAGGACATATTTAATGCACAATTGACCAAATGGTTGGGTGTAAAAAGTTTTGATCCACCTCTCGTGAAAAAGACAAATTTATTATTTCCAAAAATCATTTCTAGGTAAATAAGTATCTATTTAATCATAGAAACATAAAAAGTTTTCCAAGATTCAACCACTAGCTAGGAATGGTCAAGCCCGCCGTTTTGACCGCATTTTCAAACGGGCATAAAAATTAAAAACATTAACAAATTGGAAAGCCTTCACATTGTGTCATTATATGTGACCAAGTTGCCACAAAAAAATAATAAACTTGTAATAAACTTGTAATTGGACCAAATCATTTTTCTAAAATACTAGTACATATTTAATGCACAATTAACCAAATGGTTGGGTGTAAAAAGTTTTGATCCACCTCTCGTGAAAAAGACAAATTTATGTAGATTCCGCTCGAAGCGGGTCAAATTGAACTGCAGTTGCCTCGTAGTTTGCTCTTTATTTTTTCCGGAATTCATTTATAAGTACATAAGTATCTATTTAATCAAAGAAACATCAAAAGTTTTCCAAGATTCAACCACTAGCTAGGAACGGTTAAGCCCGCCGTTTTGACCACATTTTGAAACGGACATAAAAAATAAAAAAAAAATGAAAACCTTCGCATTGTGTCATTATATGTGACCAAGTTGCCACAAAAAACAATAAACTTCCAATACGGCAATTATTTTAAAAAATGTTCTTAGAAATGAGCTATCATGCGTGAAGATTCATTGCTTTCAAACCAAATGATCAATCTTATGGCCACATTCAAGGCATAGTTTGTTCAAATGATATCATATTGTGCACAAGGGTGCATCTTGTAATTCCAAACAATGTTGCCTAAGGGAGTTTTCATTTTCTTTGCACAGAATTTTCATTTTTCATTTTTTGAGTGCCCGAAATGAGTTTTTATTGTGAAGGACCTACCATATATTTGTTGCAAAATTGGACCAAATCATTTTTCTAAAATACTAGGATATATTTAATGCACAATTGACCAAATGGTTGGGTGTAAAAAGTTTTGATCCACCTCTCATGAAAAAGACAAATTTATGTAGATTGAGATGGAAGCGGGTCAAATTTGAACTGCAGCTGCCTCGCAGTTTGCTCTTTATTTTTTTCAAAAATCATTTATAAGTACATAATTATATATTTAATCAAAGAAACATCAAAAGTTTTTCCAAGATTCAACCACTAGCTAGGAACGGTCAAGCAAGCCGTTTTGACCGCATTTTGAAACGGACATAAAAATTAAGAAAAAAATGAAAAATTAAGAAAAGTTGAAAAAATAATAAACTTGTAATACAACAATTATTTTAAAAATGTTCTCAGAAATGAGCTATCATGGGTGAAGATTCATGGCTTTCAAGCCATATGATCAATCTTGTGGCCCCATTCATGGCATAGTTTGTTCAAATGATCTCATATTGTGCACAAGGGTGCATCTTGGAATTCCAAACAATGTTGCCTAAGGGAGTTTTCATTTTCTTTGCACGGAAAATTCATTTTTCCAATTTTTGAGTGCCCGAAATGAGTTTTTATTGTGAAGGATCTACCATATATTTGTTGCAAAATTGTACCAAATCAATTTTCTAAAAGACTAGGACATATTTATTGCACAATTGACCAAATGGTTGGTTCTCAAAAGTTTTGATCTACCTCCCATGAAAAACACTAATTTCTGCCGATTCAGCTGGAAGCGGGTCAAATTTGAACTGCAGCTGCCTCGTAGTATATAAGTATCAATTTAATCAGATAAACATCAAAAGTTTTCCAAGATTCAACCACTAGCTAGGAACGTTCAAGCCCGCCGTTTTGAAAGGATTTTGAAACGGACATAAAAAATTCAAAAAATTCAAAAAATTGGAAAACCTTCGCATTCTATCATTATATGTGACCAAGTTGCCAGAAAAAATAATAAACTTATAATACAACAATTATTTTAAAAAGTGTTCTCAGAAATGAGCTATCATGCGTGAAGATTCATGGCTTTCAAGCTAAATGATCAGTCTTGTGTCCACATTCATGGCATAGTTTGTTCAAATGATCTCATATTGTGCACAAGGGTGCATCTTGGAATTCCAAACAATGTTGCCTAAGGGAGTTTTCATTTTCTTTGCACGGAAATTCCATTTTTTGAGTGCCTGAAATGCGTTTTTATTGTGAAGGGCCTACCATATATTTTTTGCAAAATTGTACCAAACAAATTTTCTAAAATACTAGGACATATTTAATGCACAATTGACCAAATGGTTGGGTGTAAAAAGTTTTGATCCACATCTCATGAAAAATACTAATTTCTGCCCTTTCAGCTAGAAGCGGGTCAAATTAGAACTGCAAATGCCTCATAGTTTGCTCTTTATTTTTTCCCAAAATCATTTATAGGTACATAAGTATAAATTTAATCAGATAAACATCCAAAGTTTTTCAAGATTCAACCACTAGCTTATAACGGTCAAGCCCGCCATTTTGACCGCATTTTGAAACGGGCATAAAAAATTCAAAAAAATCAAAAAATGGAAAACCTTCGCATTGTGACATTATATGTGACGAAGTTGCCAGAAAAAATAATAAACTTGTAATACTGGAATTATTTTTAAAAAGTGTTCTCAGAAATGAGTTATCACGCGTGAAGATTCATTACTTTCGAACTAAATGATCAATCATATGGCCACATTCATGGCATAGTTTGTTCAAATGATCTCATATTCTGCACAATGGTGCATCTTGGAATTCCAAACAATGTTGCCTGAGGGAGTTTTCATTTTCTTTGCACGGAATTTCATTTTCAAATTTTTGAGTGCCTGAAATGAGTTTTTATTGTGAAGGACCTACTATATATGTGTAGCAAAATTGGACCAAATCATTTTTCTAAAATACTAGGACATATTTAATGCACAATTAACCAAATGGTTGGTTGTAACAAGTTTTGATCCATCTCTCGTGAAAAAGACAAATTTCTACAGATCTACTTGGAAGCGGGTCAAATTTGAACTATAGCTGCCTCGTAGTTTGCTCTTTATTTTTTTGAATAATAATTTATAGGTACATAAGTGTCTATTTAATCAGAAAAACATCAAAAGTTTTCCAAGATTCAACCACTAGCTAGGAACGGTCAAGCCCGCCGTTTTGACCCCATTTTGAAACGGGCATAAATAATTCAAAAAAATCTAAAAATTGGAAAACCTTCGCATTGTGTCATTATATGTGACCAAGTTGCCAGAAAAAATAATAAACTTGTAATACACCAATTATTTTAAAAATGTTCCCAAAAATGAGGTATCATGCGTGAAGATTCATGGCTTTCAAGCCAAATGATCAATCTTGTGGCCAGATTCATGGCATAGTTTGTTCAAATGATCTCATATTGTGCACAAGGGTGCATCTTGGAATTCCAAACAATGTTGCCTAAGGGAGTTTTCATTTTCTTTGCACGGAAATTTCATTTTTTCCATTTTTTGAGAGCCTAAAAGGAGTTTTTATTGTGAAGGACCTACCATATATTTGTTGTAAAACTGTACCAAATCAATTTTCTAAAAGACTAGGACATATTTATTCCACAATTGACCAAATTGTTGGGTCTAAAAAGTTTTGATCTACCTCCCGTGAAAAAGACTAATTTCTGCCGATTCAGCTGGAAGCGGGTCAAATTTGAACTGCAACCGCGTCATAGTTTGCTCTTTATTTTTTCCCAAAATCATTTATAGGTACATAAGGATCAATTTAATCAGATAAACATCAAAAGTTTTCCAAGATTCAACCACTAGCCTGGAACATTCAAGCCCGCCATTTTGACAGGATTTTGAAACGGACATAAAAAATTCAAAAACAATCAATAATTTGGAAAACCTTCGCATTCTGTCATTATATGTGACCAATTTGCCAGAAAAAATAATAAACTTGTAATACAACAATTATTTTAAAAAAGTGTTCTCAGAAATGAGCTATCATGCGTGAAGATGGACATATTTAATTCACAATTGACCAAATGGTTGGGTGTAAAAATTTTTGATCCACCTCTCATGAAAAAGACTAATTTCTGCCCATTCAGCTAGAAGCGGGTCAAATTTGAACTGTAAATGCCTCGTAGTTTGCTCTTTATTTTTTCCCAAAATCATTTATAGGTACATAAGTATCAATTTAATCAGATAATGTCGGTGTACTAGAATAGGGGTACCCTAGTATCCCGAACTTGTGCACGGGCAGTTGCAGCGCCCTGCGGCAAGGCTTGCCGGGTGACCGCGAAGGTCCTCCGTGGTTCCTTTGGAGCCATTCAAGAACAAAGTATTTAAGCCAAGGAGACAAGGCCCCGGCAAGAGGAGCTTGCTGGGAAGGCCAATCAAGGCATCACAAGGAACTTGCTGCGACGCGCCGCGCGTCCCGGCAAGGCCCGGTGAGCGACAAGCTTCCGGGCGCGGCAAAACAACGACCGCGGCAAGGCGCTTGCCACGGCAAGCGGCCGCTCTACACCAACGTGTCGCCCTGGGGGCCTTTCCAGGCGCGCGTGACGAGAGGCTCTGCAGCCAGCGGTGCGCGGTGGCATGCGACGCTGACAAGATCGCCATCGTGGCGAGCGATGGCGTCCCTGACGGTCCCTTTTTGCACTGTTTGGGCAATGCAGACGGGCATTTAATGCCTTTGTCCCCTGCCGTCAGGGTTAGGTAGGTTACACTATGTAGGTAGCTGTACCAACCACCCCCTCTTTTTCCATTTTTACCCTTGTCTACTTTGCCACCTGTCGGTGACCCCTTGAGCATATAAAAGGAGGCCCATGCGCAACGTAGAGGGGGCTCGGAACCAGAAAGCACTCACGCTCGGTCTCGTTAGCAGCTCGAGTGTATTGTAGCACTCAGCGCTCCCGAATAAGAACTCAATATAATCAGACAAGCAGCAGTAGGAGTGTTATCTCTCCGGAGAGCTCCGAAGCTGGGTAAACTGCTCGTGTGTTTCGCCTCGATCAGCTCTTCGTGCGATCTCCGCCCCCCGCCGAACCGAAAGGGGCTCGGTCCGCCGGTCCCACAGGTGTTCGTGGATAAGCTTCCTCGACATCTTTGGCGCGCCAGGTAGGGGGCGTCGAGGTTGTGTGAACCTGATCCGGCGTGCACACGATCTAGACCTTCATCTTCTTCATCGACATGCCACCGAAGAAGAAGACTTCAGTGGCAGCTGTTCCGTCCACGTCAATCCCACCACCACCGGAGCAAATGAGTGGTGGGGAAGACGCCGGCGGAAGAACGGACATCGACGAGGGAGCTCACAACGCTGCCAGGTCCAAGGACAAGGCTGCGCAGACCTCGGCATCCGTACATGTTCCACGCCCATCTCAGGAGGCATAGGACCGACAGCATCATGGTACTCGCAGTACCATACGTTTGTTGGGCCAAGATCGAGCTGGTGGATCTCGGGGTGCTCAAGACCAGCATGCACGCCAACACGCTGGCATGAGCGAGGCACGGTCGCCTAGACGGGATACTGCTCCTTCTAACATAGTTAGAAGTCCGAGCATATCCCGCTCCTCGCACTGTTCGCCACTGCCACCCACCACTCCAGCAGAAGCTTTGGCACGAGCCAAACTGCTCCTGGATTACCCTCCAAGGGAAGACAAGATCGACGGATGGAGGGCCACCATTCAGAGTCTCATCGGCTTCGCCAACGGCGACACTCCACGGCAGCCGAGTACTTCGCTGCCGCGGCAAGGCTGCCAGGCGCGAGCCGATGGCGACAAAACTAGTGAGGGTGCGACTACTCTACGCTCTCCACCCCGAAGGCCAAGATCGCCGACTCGCCGGATCAACCTCGACAGCGACTCCACTGCATCGTCAGATCCACGAGCTCGTCGCGATCAGCGCCAAGTTCTTCATGAAAGACAGCAAGAAGACGCTCGTACTCGCATCGAGCACCAAAGAGAAGCGCGGCGTCAATCAGACCAGCGCACTGGGCCTTCTGTCGACATGCATGCGCCAGGGGAACCAGGCAACTTGCCGTACGCGGTAGGTTGCCCTGCGTTCACTCGTGAGCTGCGGCAAGTCCAGTGGCCCAGCACGAAGAATTTCAAGCCAGACGTGCCAGAGAAGTACGACGGCAAGTCGCATCCGTCTGAGTTCCTCAGTATCTACACCATCACCGTGCAAGCTGTCGAGGGACGGGACGACAAGATCCTTGCCAACTACTTCCCGCTGGTGCTCAAACCCAATGTCAGATCCTGGCTCATGCACTTGCCGGACAACTCCATATCCTCCTGGGCAGACCTATGCCATCAGTTTGTCGGCGCCTTTACAGGCGGCCACAAGCCTCATGGCCAAGAAAGTGATCTTCATCTACTCGCCCAGAAGGAAGGAGAGCCCCTGCGCAAGTACATTCTGAGATTCAGCCGTGTACAGCACAACATCCCAGATGTCCACCCTGCCGCAGTAATCAGCGTGTTCCATCAGAACGTGCGAAACCACAAGATGCGGGAGGAGATGGCGATGTGCAAGATCAGAGACGTCGGTGAGCTATATGCCCTGGCCGACAAGTGTGCACGTGCTGAGGAAGGGAGGAAACTTCCCGGAGAGAATATAGGAGCAGGGGGATCTGATAGTGAGGAGACTGCCCCGGCAAGGAAAAACCGGCGGCGGAAAAACAGAAACAAGAAAGGCACAGAGGTGCTAGTCGTTGAGCAGTCCGGCAAGAAAGCCAAAGCTTGTAGCTCCGACAAGGAGATTGCCGCAGGCACCAACCACCAGGCTGTGGCGGTTGCCGACAAGCAGGACGGCACCAACAAGTAGTACTGCAAGATCCACCGCACCAAGGGCCACGACCTCCAGAGCTGCAAGAAGGTTGAGCAGCTTGTCGAGCAGCAAAAGGCTGAATACGAGCGACGCGACAAGGAGAAGGCCCAACAAGGTGCTGGAGGAACCAGCAAGAAACGTCCCGGCCGAGGAGGACGCCGCGGCAAGGTCAAGCAGCGGCAAGGAGACAGACCTTCCCGCGGCCGCGACAAGGATGAAGATGACGACGACGATGAAGATATGGATGATGACGAGACCGATGAGCAGGAGTTCCAGAAAGCCACAAAGGTCCTGTGCATTGACGGTGGTGCTTCTCTGCATACTTCACACCGCCAGCTCAAACAGTGGGTCCGGGAAGTCAATGCAGCAGAACCACCCGTCGAGTCACGCAAGCCTCTGAAATGGTCCAGCACGCCTATCATCTTCGATATTGAGGACCACCCTGATCGCATAACTGCGGTCGGGTGCTTGCCGATGTTGGTTTCACCAACTATCCGCAACCTCAAAGTCACTAAGATGCTAGTTGACGGCGGGGCCGGCTTGAGCCTGATCTCCTCCGCGGTGCTCCAGAAACTCCAGATCCCTGATAGCGAGCTCGAAGAGACCGACACATTCCAAGGAATCAATCCGGGAAGGAGCAGGCCGAAGGGAAAGATCATGTTGCCGGTAACATTTGGCAGCGAGTTGAACTTCAGGACTGAGAGGGTCACTTTTGACGTTACTGATTTTCCATTACCTTACAATGGGATACTCGGCCGTCCAGCACTCGCCAAGTTCATGGCAGCATCTCACTATGCATACAACGTACTGAAGATGCCAGGCCCGATAAGTGTCATCTCTGTCCCTGGCGACAAGAAGGATGCTCTTATCTGCGCCGACAAGATCTACCGGGAAGCAGCAGCAGCAACAGATTGCAAATCACATGCCGTGGAAGCTCCCGGGGCGAAGAAGAAGACCAAGTCCGGCAAGAGTTCTGATGCCCACTCCGGCAAGCCAAAGATGTCGGGGAAGCTGATCCACGAACACCTATGGGACCGGCGGACCGAGCCCCTTTCGGTTCGGCGGGGGGTGGAGATCGCACGACGAGCGGATTGAGGTGAAACACATGAGCAGTTTACCCAGCTTCGGAGCTCTCCGAAGAGATAACACTCCTACTGCTCCTTGTCTGATTATATTGAGTTCTTGTTCGGGAGTGCTGAGTGCTACAGTACACTCGAGCTGCTACGAGACTGAGCGTGAGTGCTTTCTGGTTCCGAGCCCCCTCTACGTTGCGCATGGGTCTCCTTTTATATGCTCAAGGGGTCACCGACAGGTGGCAAAGTAGATAAGGGTAAAAATGGAAAAAGAGGGGTGGTTGGTACAGCTACCTGCACAGTGTATCCTACCTAACCCTGACGGGAGGGGACAAAGGCATTAAATGCCTGTCTGCGTCGCCCAAACAGTGCAAAAAGGGACCGTCAGGGACACCATCGCTCGCCACGATGGCGATCTTGTCAGCGTCGCATGCCACCGCGCACCGCTGGCTGCACAGCCTCTCGCCACGCGCGCCTGGAAAGGCCCCCAGGGCGACACGTTGGTGGATGCGCTGGAGCGTAGGTGCAGAGCGGCCGCTTGCCGCGCCCGGAAGCTTGTCTCTCACCGGGCCTTGCCGGGACGCGCGGTGCGTCGCGGCAAGTTCCTTGTGATGCCTTGATTGGCCTTCCCGACAAGCTCATGTTGCCGGGGCCTTGTCTCCTTGGCTTAAATACTTTGTTCTTGAATGGCTCCAAAGGAACCACGGAGGACCTTGGCGGTCACCCGGCAAACCTTGCCGCGGGGCGCTGCAACTGCCCGTGCACAAGTTCGGGATACTAGGGTACCCCTATTATAGTACACCGACAGGAGCCCCCGGGCCTGGGCCACACACGGTGCCGAGCGCTGTTGGGCCAGGCCCAAAATAGGGCACGGGCACGCGCGGCCTGGGTCATGCCGTATCTTACTCCGTATCCACCGCGCCCTCCCCCAACGACATGCATCGAATGCGGCGTCGTGGGAGAGATCGTGGGTGGTTTCTTTATTCGGAAGGACGAAACATCCGCCCCCTCCCTCTTTATAAGCAGGGGAAACAGGGGCAGTTTGCCCATCCTGCCGGTTGTTACTCCAATCTTCACAAATCTCCGCCGCTCCCCCCTTCTTCCCGAAGCTGAAAGAGAGGAGCGCTCCGCCCCCCATTGCCACCAGCACCACCAACGTCGCCGATCTCCCCCACCACCTTCGCCATGGCTCCGAAAGCCGACAAGGGGAAGGGCGTGAAATCGGTCGAGGCGCAGCGGCTCGCGGCGCTGCGGAAGGAGCAGGCCATCTTGTCAGGACCCCGACTCGATGTCACATCGATCTAGCCTGTAACACCTCATATCACTTTGCGGCCTCACGCACGGTATCCCCACGGGTGTCGCCTGACCTTTGCCCGGGACCGTTTGCACCTTTTGGCTCACGTATGTGATAGTGTCGCTAGCATCCATATGATAAGGAGCCCGGGCTGACATGACTAGTCGTATACCCAAAGTGGCACAGACTTACAGGGACAGGCATCCATGACCCAGCTTCGAACGTGTCGGTCATCAGCAAGTGGGTCCCGGCTGTAGCACTGGGCTAGCAGGACTCCGGTAAACAGGGCTGTAGCGGGCTAACAGGACTCCGGTACTCAATGCGTGACATTTCCCCGAAGGGACAGACACAGGAACGAAGAAGGACACATGCCGGCCAGCCTAAGTGTTCCGGAGCAGTAGCAAGCTACCATGGCTCAGTGGAGACACTAGGAGACATTTCCCGGTAAGAGAGGCTACTAAAGATAAACAACTAGATAGTCAGATCCCACACATACCAAGCATTTCAATCATACACACAATATGCTCGATATGTGCAAATACAACAAGGCATCACAACATGACTCTACGACACAAGTACTTTATTTAAGGCTCAGAGAGCCATACATAACATACACATAGGTACGGGTCACACGACCCAGCATTCAAGTCATACAGTCATACAAACCAGCAGCGGAAGTAACTTGTCTGAGTACAGACAACTAGTAAAATAAAAGAGTCTTGGAAAGCCTAGCTATACTACGTGGTCCTTCACAAGCTCAGGATCACCACCTGGGCCTTAGCCTACTCATTGATGTCAACGTCTACGAAGAACAAATCAGAAGGGGTTGCAGCGTCTTCTGTAACAATGTAAATTACAGCAACATGAGTACAAAGGTACTCAGCAAGACTTACATCAGATCGTACATACATGCACATTATCAAGAAGGGTTGGTGGAGTTGTTGCAGCAAGCCAGCTTTGACTCTTGGCTAGGCTATCCTACGAGACTCCAACTTGAAATGGTTTTGCGCACACGAGTCCACTACTCACCACTTCAATACACTACCGAGGATTCACCTCCGTCTTCCTACGGAAGAGCCATCCTCGGCACTCACACTTATCTTGAGGCTTTTAGTAGTTTCCATTTACTTGTCTAGGAACTGTATAGCCAACCAAGTAGTCCTTTACCGCGGACGCGGCTATTCGAATAGATCATGATAACCCTGCAGGGGTGTACTTCTTCATACACGCTCTCTCCACTTACCGTCGTTTACACGACATGTACTCGGCAACCTTCAAGCGGAAGCCCAACGTGGGTGTCGGCCACGACCTACCTAATCACCTAAGTCTCTAGTCCAGGTTTATCGCCTATTCGGGTTCCATCCATGAGGAGATCCGGCTGAGGTTTCGCTCACAGCCCCAAACGATGTGAACAGGGTTCCTGAGATACCTAACGGGTATTCGGTACACCGTGCCACGTACCTACCACATCACAGCCCACCCCTACGGTCAGCACTGTTCACGGCCTCCAGTAGGCTACAAACACCAGAAACTACTTGCAACTCCTGGACAGAGAACTAGGGTGAATAAGAAGTCGAGAGGGTCCATTGGTTTCTGGCCCAATGCATGGTAGTAGCTGAATCTTAAATCACACATACAGATCTCAGTGCTTAAGGTCGGCTTCAATGAAACAACCCACCATGTACTCCTACATGGCCTCTCATCGATACCTTTACCAAATCGTGTTCACCACACCACTCTCATTACCGACATAATCATTTCACTCTAGTCCATCACCCAGATGAACCAGACCTGACACGACTCTAAGCATAGCAGGCATAGCAAGGTAGGAACAACACATACATATGGCTCAAACAACTCCTACACAAGCTAGTGGGTTTCATCTAGTTACTGTGGCAATGACAGGTCATGCAGAGGAAATGGGTTCAACTACCGTAACACACAGCAGTTTGAAACGCGTTGTCTTAATGTAGTAAAAGAGAGCAGGAGCGAGAACATGGGATTTTATCGATATGATCAAATGGTTGGTTGCTTGCTTGATGGTTCGATGCACTGATACGGTTCTTCGTTAGGGTAATAACGGTACTCCTCGGAGGCAGAACCTGCCGCAAAGAACACCGATACACAACCATCACCAAACAATGTGCGACAATATGATGCATGCATGAAACATGGCAATATGAGTGTGTTGGGCTAATGCAACTAAGACCAGAAGGGTTTGAACCAATTTGAACCAAAGATTCAAATTTCAAACTCATACATGGCCCTTTAAAGTGTTTTATCTTGTTCTGCATTCAACATCAAGCTAACTTGTTTAATCATGCATGAAAATAGTATAGATGGATAGATTGGATTTTTCTGATCATTTTTCATATATAACTTATCTGATTTAGAGTTACAGATTAAAAGTTATGAATTTTTGAAGTTTAAACTATATTCTGGAATTTCCTATATTAGATTAAATCCAGAAAATCAATTACTGCGTCAGCCTGACGTCAGTGTGACATCAGCAGGTCAACGGGACACGGTCCGGGTCAAACCTGACAGTGGGTCTCGCGTGTCAGTGTGATTAGTTAAACTAAAATTAATTTAAACTAATCCTAAATAGTTAATAGGGCTGGGCCCCACCTGTCATTGACTCAGGAGAGTCAACCAGGGCCCACCCGTGGTCAAACCCAGGTCGGCTGCACCGGCGTTTAGCCGCCGGCGAGCCCGACGCGGCGGCGGAAGTGGTTTTGGCCGTTCCGGCAACCAAACGAGTCGCGGAGGCCATCGGAGTGGAGCTGAGGAGGAGCCGCAGCTCTTGGTGGAGTCCGTTGGGGTCGGGGTGGCCGGAGTTGGCGCCGGTGATGACTTTGGCGGCCACCAGAGTTTGGCCGAGGGCGAACTTTACGCTAGAGGGGTCGATGAGGTGCGGGGAGTAGCTGGTTAGGTGCTACGTGACGCGGTGAGCATGATGGACACCAGTTTGTGGCCGGAGGGTGACCGGGAGCATGTCGGCGACGAGCTCCGCGGCTGTGGGTGCGGTTGAGCTCCGGGAGGTCACTACACGGCTCGGGAGCAAGAAAAGAAGGGAGGGGAAGATGGCTAAGCTCACGGGGAGTTCGACGAAGAACTTGGTGCGGTCGGGGACGGGCCGGAGCGACGACGGTGTTGAAGGGGATCTCCGGCGACGGCGGTTCGGTCGAGGTCGATGCGGTGGACTCGGGCCTTGCGAGCGCTCGGGGCTCGGCTTGCTCGAAGGAGAGGAGGGTGGCGGAGCTCCTGGACACGGCGGCACGGCGTGGGGTTGACGGAGGGCGTGGCTACGGCGAGGAGGTGGCGGCGATGGCGTCGGCCATGGCGGGGGAGCGCGAGAGAGAGGAGTTGGGGGAGAATGGAGGTGTCCTGCGGGTTCACGGCACGGCGTGGAGTTCATCCATCCAGCCACGAGGTGAGGAGGTGAAGCAGGGCGACGGCCAGCTGCGTGGCGCACGCTGCGGTCGCCGTCGGGCACCTGCCTGCCTGCCTGGCCGGCAAGCAGCTCGCTGGAGCGGCACTGGGCTGGGCCGGCAGGTGGGCCGGGTGCTGGGCGCCAGGTAAGTTTTTGTTATTTCTCCTATTTTCTGTTTTTTTAATACTTCTGCAACTTTGTTGAATTATTAAAAATACTTAGGCAACTCCTAAAATCACCAAACTACTCCTGGTCCATAGTTGGATTATTTCCAACATGAAACATTTTAGTTTGGAGATATTTGAGCATCTAAATATTTTATATAATTTTAAATGCCCAAATTCAAATATCTATGATTTAATTCAAAGACCCTAAGATGACCTAGGAAAATGTGCATCACTTTTGGCAGAGGTTCTGAACCAAGACAAAAATGATGGGCATTTTAGAAGGGCATTTCAGGTTCATTGAAAAAGTTTTTAGTAAACCCTGGTTGCTTTCAGAGGGGGCTGGGGGTTCTGTCATCCCCATTTCAGGTTTCTGATGAAAGAATAAACATGATGCAACACTCTAATGCATGAACTAGCTAGGGTGTGACAACTCACCCCCACTCAAAAGAATCTCGTCCCAAGATTTGGGTTCCTCCGGGAAGAAGGCGGGATACTCGAGTCGAAGACGATCCTCCCTTTCCCAAGTTGCTTCATCCTCAGAATGGTGCGACCATTGAACTTTGAGAAACTTGATATTATGACGTCGAGTGGTACGCTCGGCCTGATCGAGGACACGAATGGGGTACTCTCGATACATGAGATTATCTTGGAGATCAAGCGTTTCGTGGTCCACTCCACGGATAGGATCCGAGAAGCAACGCCTGAGTTGAGAAACGTGGAAGACATCGTGGACTCTGGAGAGATGCGGAGGTAGTTCCAACTGGTAGGCAACTTCTCCTCGTTTAGCGAGAATACGAAAAGGTCCAATGTAACGGGGAGCCAATTTGCCTTTGATACTCAAACGATGGGTTCCCTTCAGAGGAGTAACCTGAAGGTAAGCCTTCTCGTCAACCTCGAAAGTCATAGCCTTATGTTTTTGGTCATATTGACTCTTTTGACGAGATTGGGCTGTTTTCAACTTTTCACGAACGATGCGAACTTGCTCTTCTGCTTCCTGAATCATATCCGGGCCAAAGAATTGTCTTTCCCCGGTTTCTGACCAGTTAAGGGGTGTTCGACACCGTCGTCCATAGAGAACTTCAAAAGGGGCTTTACCCAAGCTAGATTGATAGCTATTGTTGTAAGCAAATTCGGCAAATGGAAGGCATTTCTCCCACTCCATTCCGAATGAGATAACAGAGGCTCGAAGCATGTCTTCTAGGATCTGGTTGACGCGTTCTACCTGACCACTCGATTGAGGGTGAAAAGCGGTGCTAAAGGAAAGGCGGGTTCCCATAGCATTTTGGAAACTTTCCCAAAAATGAGAGGTGAAAAGACTTCCTCGATCCGAGTTAATTTCCAAAGGAACACCATGGAGAGACACTATTCGGGAGATGTATAAGTCTACCAACTGACTAGCGATTATACTCTCACGAACAGGTAAGAAATGGGCCACTTTGGAAAGACGATCGACAACGACGAAGATAGCATTATTCCCTCTCTTGGTCCTGGGAAAACCGGTAATGAAATCCATACCAATTTTATCCCATTTCCATTCAGGAATAGCTAGGGGTTGAAGGGTGCCAGCAGGCTGTTGATGCTCTGCTTTGACACGACGGCAGACGTCGCAATTAGCAATATATTGAGCAATTTCTCTCTTCATCCTAGTCCACCAGAACCTCTGGCGTAGGTCCTGATACATCTTGGTACTACCGGGATGAATGGTGAGAGGAGATTCATGAGCTTCCTTAAGGATCAATCGTCTCAGGTTTCGCACCTTGGGAACCACTAGTCGATTCCTGAAGTATACGACCCCTTGATCATCAATGGAGAAACAGTTCGCAACTCTGTTCTTGATGTTCCTCTTGATGCGGGAAATTCCCGGATCTACCTTCTGTGCTTTGATGATCTGATCCGTAAGGGTAGGTTTCGCCACTAAGGTGGAAAGAAAACCTTGAGGAACAATGTGAAGGTTAAGCTTCCGAAATTCCTCATGGAGAAGCGGTTGACTTTGTTGTAACATCAGGTTGTTACAATAAGATTTACGACTTAGTGCATCAGCCATGACGTTGGCTTTCCCTGGGGTGTAAGTTATTCCTAAGTCGAAATCTGTGATCAACTCAACCCAACGTCTTTGCCTGAGATTCAAATCCGGTTGGGTGAAGATATACTTCAGACTTTGGTGATCAGTGAATATTTCGCAACGATTACCAAGGAGGTAATGTCGCCAGGTTTTAAGTGCATAGACTACGGCTGCAAGCTCTAGATCATGAGTAGGATAATTCTCCTCATGTGGGTGCAATTGCCGTGAAGCGTAAGCAATTACGTGTCGATCTTGCATGAGAATGCAACCTAGTCCTTGTCGCGAGGCGTCGCAGGAGATAACGAAGTCCTTGGAGAAGTCTGGCGGTACCAGTACGGGAGCAGAAGTCAGGCGTCTTTTCAGTTCCTGAAAGCTGTGCTCACATTGTGGAGTCCACTCGAACTTTTTATCTTTCTTGAGGAGTTCGATTAGAGGTTTTGCAACTTTGGAGAAATTTTCGACAAAGCGACGGCAATAGCTCGCTAAGCCCAGAAAACTCCGAACTTGCTTGACCGATTCAGGTGGAGTCCAATTAAGGACGGCTTGAACTCGCTCAGGGTTAACAGCAATACCTTTACCAGATATTACATGACCCAGATAGGTCACTTCTGACAACCAAAATTCACATTTAGAGAATTTGGCATAAAGACGATGCTCTCGAAGTTTCTTCAACAATAGACTTAGATGTTCGGCATGTTCTTCCTCGTTCTTGGAGTAGATGAGTATATCATCGAGGTAAACCACGACGAATTTATCCAAATACTCCATGAAGATTGAGTTCATCAACCGAGAAAAGGTGGCTGGAGCGTTGGTTAAATCGAAGGACATGACGGTGTACTCGTATTGGCCATAACGAGTAACAAAGGCCGTTTTAGGAATGTCCCCATTCCTGATTTTGATTTGATGGTAGCCCAACCTCAAATCCATTTTGGAGAAGAATGAGGATCCAGCGAGCTGATCATACAGGTCATTGATCCTGGGGAGCGGATATTTGTTCTTGATTGTGACCAAATTGACAGGTCGATAATCTACAACCATCCGGTCCGTACCATCCTTCTTCTTGACGAAGAGGACGGGGCAAGCCCACGGAGATGAACTAGGTCGGATGAAACCCTTTTTCAAGGACTCATCGAGTTGTTTCTTAAGCTCGGCTAGTTCTAGTGGTGCCATCTTATAGGGTCTTCTAGCAATCGGGACGGTTCCTGGGATGAGGTCTATTACGAACTCAACATCCCTGTCAGGTGGAACACCTGGCAATTCCTCTGGGAAGACATCCGGGAAGTCACGGACTACCGGAACGTCCTCAAGGTCTGGCAAAGGGCTGGCGTTAAGAGAATATAACTGTCGCTTGGCTATTCGGGTCAAGACATTGACTATCTTCCCCGAAGGATGGGTGAGTTGAACAGTCCTAGAGAAGCAATCAATTTGGGCATGATGGGTTGACATCCAGTCCATACCCAAGATGATGTTGATATCTGAAGATTTAAGAGATATCAAAGATGCAAGGAAAACAAGTCCGTCAACTTGGATTTCATTTCCATGACTTACCCTAGAGGTTTGCCATTTGGATCCCGGAGTTTGAATTACCATAGAGGTGGGCATCTCACGGAATGTGGTGTTACGCAGACGAGCATAGCTCTCGGATAGAAATGAATGAGATGCTCCTGTATCGAGAAGAACAGATGCCGGGTGGCAATTAACAAGGAGCGTACCGAGAACGACGTTGGGATCCTCTTGAGCTTCCTCGGCAGAGATACAGTTGACATGGCCACGTGCAGCGGTGGCCGGCTTGGCGTGGAACACTTTCCCTGTCGGCTTGCCACGGCCAACAGCTTTAGCAGATTGGTTGGGGTTGGTCTAGGGACACTCGCGCATATAGTGGCCAGATTCCCCACACTTAAAGCAAGTCACGGAACTGGTACGTGGAGGAGCATTGTTGGTTGGACCACCATAGGGCTTGGCTGGTGCAGATTGTTGAACGGGGCGAGGCGCCTGGAAGGATGGCCTCGGTGTGAACCTGGGTGGCAGGGCAGTGTTGGGCAACCACACGCGGCGCTTCTGAGGACCAGCACCGGATGAGGAACCCACGTCACGGCCATGCTTGCGTGTTGCGTCATAATCAGTCTGACCAGTCTCAGCACTGATGGCCTTGTTAACAAGCTTCTGAAAAGATGTGCACTCATGCAGACGGAGGTCGCGGCGAAGCTCAGGACTAAGTCCCTTACGGAACCTTGCTTGCTTCTTGGCATCAGTAGAAACTTCCTCAGTTGCATATCGTGCGAGGTTACCGAACTCCCTGCTGTAAGCATCCATAGAGAGTCGGCCTTGAGTGAAACTGCAAAATTCCTCACGTTTGCGGTCCATGAGACCCTCCGGAATGTGATGTTGACGGAAAGCCTCGCTGAATTCAGCCCAAGTAGTGACATGGCCCGCTGGGCGCATAGCTCCATAATTCTCCCACCATAGACTGGCGGGGCCTTCAAGATGATATGCAGCAAAGGTGACCTTGTCAGCCTCAGCTACTAGCGCGGAACGCAGTTTGTGAGAAATACTGCGGAGCCAGTCATCAGCATCGAGAGGCTCGACGGAGTGGTGGAACGTGGGTGGATGTAACTTGATGAAATCACAGAGTGACACCAAGTTATTTCTCTGATGGTGTGCTGTGTTCTGTTCAATACGCTCCAACAAACGGTTGGTCTCCCGCTTGTTTCTCTCGGCTTCCATCATAACCTCGGCTAGGGAAGGAGGATGAGGCAGATTTGCATTCCTGACTTCACTGCCTTCAGCCTGCTCTTGAGGAGCAGGGTTATTGCGCGTGTTGACCATCCTAGGTAAACAAGACAGTGATTTAGTCAGAATGATAAGATTCCGACATAGAATACAGAATGTAAGGAATAACTCAGAATGCAAGATGATCATCCGTATGACATGGTAGATACAGAAACTGCTTCTTTATTCCATCGTCATACACACCATACAAGGTTCAGTACAAGACCAAACAAGGTACTATTACGGTGAAAGGAAGATTACATCACATCGGAGGCATCCCAAGCTCCTATACATTATTTTTCTACACCTCCGGAAGACGGTACAACCTAGGTCATATCCCACGAGTCACGCAGGATGATAGACGACATAGCTAGTACGAACTAGTGATACTACCACTAACTCAGACCGATCCGTAGTAGTCCTCGTAGAAATCACCTCCATAGCCGGGAAGCTCAACATGATCATCCGGGAACAGACGATCTCACGGAGCTTGTGGACCATAGGGGCTAGGATGAGGTCTTGGACCAACAGACGGTGGCCTGCGGGGGTCTCGTTAGGTGGGGTGATGCCTCCTACATCACGCCAACCCATCACGTCTGGCAGAGCAGATCTCACAGGATAGAGATCGCGCATATCTGAATATCCAGCTTGCACCGCCGGTGCAAACCGAGTCAAACTGGCCCAATGGTCAGCACGGGTATTGAAAAGCTCTAGCCTCAAGGCCCGATTTTCACGGTCCTTATCCTCGAGCATCTCAGCAGTGGTGCGAGTCCGTGAATCCTCCTGAGTGGGGTCAGCATAGATAGCCTGGAGATACCCTTGTGCTCCTAGAAGTGATGCTGGCATATACCGGAAATCAGAGTCCCGAAATAGGCCAGTCCTGACTCGCATGATGGTCATCATAGAGTAGGCGGCGTCCTGCACAGCCATCTCAATAGTAACCTCGAGTCCATAGGAGCAGTGAAGGGGCTCGGTGGATCCAGGATAAGATGGAAATATCCTGACAGTGCAGAGATACTGGCTTTGATTAAAGTCTCGAAATTGCTCTTCGACCGTGTACTCAGGATACCAACGGTATCCAGCCTCAGTCATTACCCTGACCAACATGGCGGTATGGCCGGGTACATCTAGGCATCGAGTCAGGCGAACCACTTGATTGATTTCGCGAGTGGCCATCTGAAAGCACAACCATAATGCAAAGGCATTAGAATATCTAGCAAAATTTCGGCAGCATAACAGCTGTAAATGCTCAAGAAGGATTTTGAGACATTTGACAAAGGATTTCATACACACTCAACAACATCATATCAAAGTTCTGAGTCCATCCCAGCAACATAATGTGGTAGTAGAACTGAACTAGGCTTGTATCCATCAAACCTATAAGGTACTACTGATTAGTAACACGTGAACCTGATAGAGAGAAAAGATCCTAATTCCTTAACCCCCGGTGGAAGAATAGACTGACTCAGATCAGAATGTCATAAGATAAAGGAGTAAAAAGAGCCTTACGTTCCAACCCACAAACAATTCCCCTACATATAACTAAAGAATTTCTAGACTCAACATCGACCAGTTTGGCTTGGAGAACCTACAGGCAGTCCGGCTCTGATACCAACGCTGTCAGGACCCCGACTCGATGTCACATCGATCTAGCCTGTAACACCTCATATCACTTTGCGGCCTCACGCACGGTATCCCCACGGGTGTTGCCTTACCTTTGCCCGGGACCGTTTGCGCCTTTTGGCTCACGTATATGATAGTGTCGCTGGCATCCATATGATAAGGAGCCCGGGCTGACATGACTAGTCGTATACCCAAAGTGGCACAGACTTACAGGGACATGCATCCATGACCCAGCTTCGAACGTGTCGGTCATCAGCAAGTGGGTCCGGGCTGTAGCACTGGGCTAGCAGGACTCCGGTAAACCGGGCTTTAGTGGGCTAACAGGACTCCGGTACTCAATGCGTGACATTTCCCCGAAGGGACAGACACAGGAACGAAGAAGGACACATGCCGGCCAGCCTAAGTGTTCCGAAGCAGTAGCAAGCTACCATGGCTCAGTGGAGACACTAGGAGACATTTCCCGGTAAGAGAGGCTACTAAAGATAAACAACTAGATAGTCAGATCCCACACATACCAAGCATTTCAATCATACACACAATATGCTCGATATGTGCAAATACAACAAGGCATCACAACATGACTCTACGACACAAGTACTTTATTTAAGGCTCAGAGAGCCATACATAACATACACATAGGTACGGGTCACACGACCCAGCATTCAAGTCATACAGTCATACAAACCAGCAGCGGAAGTAACTTGTCTGAGTATAGACAACTAGTAAAATAAAAGAGGCTTGGAAAGCCTAGCTATACTACGTGGTCCTTCACAAGCTCAGGATCACCACCTGGGCCTTAGCCTACTCATTGATGTCAACGTCTACGAAGAACCCATCAGAAGGGGTTGCAGCGTCTTCTGTAACAATGTAAATTACAGCAACATGAGTACAAAGGTACTCAGCAAGACTTACATCAGATCCTACATACATGCACATTATCAAGAAGGGTTGGTGGAGTTGTTGCAGCAAGCCAGCTTTGACTCTTGGCTAGGCTATCCTACGAGACTCCAACTTGAAATGGTTTTGCGCACACGAGTCCACTACTCACCACTTCAATACACTACCGAGGATTCACCTCCGTCTTCCTACGGAAGAGCCATCCTCGGCACTCACACTTATCTTGAGGCTTTTAGTAGTTTCCATTTACTTGTCTATGAACTGTATAGGCAACCAAGTAGTCCTTTACCGCGGACGCGGCTATTCGAATAGATCATGATAACCCTGCAGGGGTGTACTTCTTCATACATGCTCTCACCACTTACCGTCGTTTACACGACATGTACTCGGCAACCTTCAAGCGGAAGCCCAACGTGGGTGTCGGCCACGACCTACCTAATCACCTAAGTCTCTAGTCCAGGTTTATCACCTATTCGGGTTCCATCCATGAGGAGATCCGGCCGAGGTTTCGCTCACAGCCCCAAACGATGTGAACAGGGTCCCCGAGATACCTAACGGGTATTCGGTACACCGTGCCACGTACCTACCGCATCACAGCCCACCCCTACGGTCAGCGCTGTCCACGGCCTCCAGTAGGCTACAAACACCAGAAACTACTTGCAACTCCTGGACAGAGAACTAGGGTGAATAAGAAGTCGAGAGGGTCCATTGGTTTCGGGCCCAATGCATGGTAGTAGCTGAATCTTAAATCACACATACAGATCTCAGTGCTTAAGGTCGGCTTCAATGAAACAACCCACCATGTACTCCTACATGGCCTCTCATCGATACCTTTACCAAATCGTGTTCACCACACCACTCTCATTACCGACATAATCATTTCACTCTAGTCCATCACCCAGATGAACCAGACCTGACACGACTCTAAGCATAGCAGGCATAGCAAGGTAGGAACAACACATACATATGGCTCAAACAACTCCTACACATGCTAGTGGGTTTCATCTAGTTACTGTGGCAATGACAGGTCATGCAGAGGAAATGGGTTCAACTACCGTAACACACAGCAGTTTGAAACGCGTTGTCTTAATGTAGTAAAAGAGAGCAGGAGCGAGAACATGGGATTGTATCGATATGATCAAATGGTTGGTTGCTTGCCTGATGGTTCGATGCACTGAGACGGTTCTTCGTTAGGGTAATCACGGTACTCCTCGGAGGCAGAACCTGCCGCAAAGAACACCGATACACAACCATCACCAAACAATGTGCGACAATATGATGCATGCATGAAACATGGCAATATGAGTGTGTTGGGCTAATGCAACTAAGACCAGAAGGGTTTGAACCAATTTGAACCAAAGATTCAAATTTCAAACTCATACATGGCCCTTTAAAGTGTTTTATCTTGTTCTGCATTAAACATCAAGCTAACTTGTTTAATCATGCATGAAAATAGTACAGATGGATAGATTGGATTTTTCTGATCATTTTTCATATATAACTTGTCTGATTTGGAGTTACAGATTAAAAGTTATGAATTTTTGAAGTTTAAACTATATTTTGGAATTTCCTATATTAGATTAAATCCAGAAAATCAATTACTGCGTCAGCCTGACGTTAGTGTGACATCAGCAGGTCAACGGGACACGGTCCGGGTCAAACCTGACAGTGGGTCCCGCGTGTCAGTGTGATTAGTTAAACTAAAATTAATTTAAACTAATCCTAAATAGTTAACAGGGCTGGGCCCCACCTGTCATTGACTCAGGAGAGTCAACCAGGGCCCACCCGTGGTCAAACCCAGGTCGGCTGCACCGGCGTTTAGCCGCCGGCGAGCCCGACGCTGCGGCGGAAGTGGTTTTGGCCGTTCCGGCAACCAAACGAGTCGCGGAGGCCATCAGAGTGGAGCTGAGGAGGAGCCGCAGCTCTTGGTGGAGTCTGTTGGGGTCGGGGTGGCCGGAGTTGGCGCCGGCGACGACTTTGGCAGCCACCGGAGTTCGGCCGAGGGCCAACTTTACGCTAGAGGGGTCGGTGAGGTGCGGGGAGTTGCTGGTTAGGTGCTACGTGACGCGGTGAGCATGATGGACACCAGTTTGTGGTCGGAGGGTGACCGGGAGCACGTCGGCGACGAGCTCCGCGGCGGTGGGTGCGGTTGAGCTCCGGGAGGTCGCTACACGGCTCGGGAGCAAGAAAAGAAGGGAGGGGAAGATGGCTAAGCTCACGGGGAGTTCAACGAAGCACTTGGTGCGGCCGGGGACGGGCCGGAGCGACGACGGTGTTGAAGGGGATCTCCGGCGACGGCGGTTCGGTCGAGGTCGATGCGGTGGACTCGGGCCTTGCAAGCGCTCGGGGCTCAGCTTCCTCGAAGAAGAGGAGGGTGGCGGAGCTCCTGGACACGGGGGCACGGCGTGGGGTTGACGGAGGGCGTGGCTACGGCGAGGAGGTGGCGGCGATGGCGTCGGCCATGGCGGGGGAGCGCGAGAGAGAGGAGTTGGGGGAGAATGGAGGTGTCCTTCGGGTTCACGGCGCGGCGTGGAGTTCATCCATCCAGCCACGAGGCGAGGAGGTGAAGCAGGGCGACGGCCAATTGCGTGGCGCACGCTGCGGTCGCCGTCGGGCACCTGCCTGCCTGCCTGGCCGGCAAGCAGCTCGCTGGAGCGGCGCTGGGCGGGGCCGGCAGGTGGGCCGGGTGCTGGGCGCCAGGTAAGTTTTTGTTATTTCTCCTGTTTTCTATTTTTTTAATACTTCTGCAACTTTGTTGAATTATTAAAAATACTTAGGCAACTCCTAAAATCACCAAACTACTCCTGGTCCATAGTTGGATTATTTCCAACATGAAACATTTTAGTTTGGAGATATTTGAGCATTTGAATATTTTATATAATTTTAAATGCCCAAATTCAAATATCTATGATTTAATTCAAAGACCCTAAGATGACCTAGGAAAATGTGCATCACTTTTGGCAGAGGTTCTGAACCAAGACAAAAATGATGGGCATTTTAGAAAGGCATTTCAGGTTCATTGAAAAAAGTTTTAGTAAACCCTGGTTGGTTTCAGAGGGGGCTGGGGGTTCTGTCATCCCCATTTCAGGTTTCTGATGAAAGAATAAACATGATGCAACACTCTAATGCATGAACTAGCTAGGGTGTGACACATCTTCCCCCCTCAGCTAGGCGCGAAAGAGCTGAGGGAGTACTACTACCTCTTCTGGTCGACGGAGACGCGAGCGCATCCGCGCACGAAGGTACTACCGGCCGCCGCTTCGAGACTAGCTCCGAACGGATATCCCTTCTTCGCGCTGTTCTTCTACTGTGGGCTCTGCCCGCCCTTTTCTGAATTCTTCTGTGATATCATGAACACCTATGGGTTCCGCCTCCTTGACTTCACCCCCAACGCCATTCTGACCATGGCAGTTTTCGCACATCTGTGCGAAAACTTTGTCGGAGTCCATCCAAATGTAGCTCTTTTCCGCCACTTCTTTATGCCCCGGGTTGAGAGATGGGAGCCCCTTGCCGGCGGAATTGCTTGGATCTCAAGAGTCGGCAAGAAGGAAGCCTATCTGGAGGGAGAGCTCCGCAGCAAGTGGGAGGAATGGAGAGCAGAGTGGTGTTGGATCGTCGAGGAGAACCCGCAGCCATTTACCGCCCTGCGACAAGCCCCAATAGCGCGCGACAACGATTGGAGCAACATTGCCCCGGAAGACGACAGGCTGAAGATTGCCGTGACCCGGATCCTTCGCCTCAGGCTTGCCGGGCTCACCGTAAGCGCCGTTGGCGCAGATTTCCTTCGTCGTCGCATCGCCCCCCTGCAAGAGAGGGGGAGACCCGCCTGGGAGTTCCAGAACTCGGCGGATATCATGAGGCTGCGCCCTGGCCTCAACTTCAACTTCACCGTCTTGGAGCTGGATGCGATGCTCCTGGAGCTGTTCAAGCGCGATCCTCAACATCCATTCATATTGCCGAGGAGCATCATTCCATTGTGCAACAACTCCTCGCTCGACCGCATCCACGCAATGATGCCGCTGTGCGACTCGCACGGAATCGTCCCGACTTGGCAAGAGCCTGCAGACGATGTCGTGCGGGATTTCTTTGACGGCTTGGTTGAAGTGGCGGTCCGCGCTGACGAGCAGAAGAGCCTCACCCGCGACACCACCGACGCGGAGATGCAGCGCATCGCCACTAGGCTGGAAGATGCGGCGGCAGCCACTGCCGCGGGTGAGTTTGGATTCACCGTGGAAGAAGAAGAGTAAGACTTCGCTGTTCTCGTAGTTCTTCAATTATCGTTGTGTTGTCTTGTATCTGATTTGCTTCACTCTGAACCTATTCCTTTTCAGGATGCTGGCCCAGAGTGCGGCGAAGAGAGCCAAGGCCCCGGTGATTGTCATCGAGGACGACCCCGCCGCGATGGCAGAGGACATGGCCGAGACCACCTTGTTGGACCCGGCAACCATTCCTCAAAGCAGCCCCCAGTGCAGCCCCCCACGTAAGTATATGGCTTACTTCATGCTGTCAGGCGCGCATAGGTGATCTTTCCTTGCTGATATCTGATTGCTGGTTTGTGCAAGAGCAGAGCAGCCTCACCAGGAGTGCCCGGAAGCTGCTCCCGAAGTGCTATCTGCTTCGACTACACCACCAAGGGAGGCTTCCCCGGCAAGGGAGCGTTCTCCGGCAAGGGGCAGTTCTCCGGCAAGGGACAACACTGGTGATCCTCCGGCAGTTGAGACCTCGACCGCAGATCCTAGCACAGGTAATCCTCTTGCTTTAAAACTTCCCTTGGGTTCTTCTTCTTCTGATTTTCTTTTTGGACAATAGCTTGACCTTTCTCCCCTCTTCGGTCGCCATATCCACCTGCCACGGAGCCGATGGAAACCGAGGCCGCCGGCGAGGAGAACACGCGCGGGAACAACGACGACGCCGCCCCCACCGAAGAAGAGGCCGGCGCTGATGATCCCGCCGGCGAAGAGGCCGCCAAGGCTGCCGCCGCAGAAGCTGGCGAGGGATCCGGCAATCGCACTGACGGCCCCAAGGCCGCAGGAGCACCAGGCGCTGCGCCGACCGCCGATCCCTCCGCCGATGCTGCAGCGCCAGGCTCCGAAGAGCCCCAGCCCGGTGCCTACTTGAAGGCCGGCGATGGTATCTTCATCAAGCTCCCCTGGGCGTCAAGCTCCAGGGCACCGGTCGAAGGAGAAATTTTGGACGGAGAAGTGCTCGCCTCCGCTGGGTTGACGCTGGTCGACACACCAAGCAGCAGCAGCGACGAGTCTGAGGAGGAGCGGATGCTGCGGAAGCTGCTATCACTCTACCGCGTCCGACAAGCCAAGCTGGCATCCCACGAAGCACTTGTCGCGAAGGCGGGAGTGGATATCGAGAAGCGCGCGGAGGAGCTCCGGGGTCTCAGGCAGGAAGCTCTACGGTCCTTGGCGGAGGAGCGGGAGCAAGTCGCCGAGGAGCGGAAAGCTTTTCTCCTCGCGAAGGCTGAGGTTGAAGAGCAACAGCGGCTTGTTGCTGAAAATCTATTTGCGCAGGAAGGAGAGTTGGCGCAGCGCAGGGTCAACCTTGACAGCCACGAGGAGGAGCTTGCCGCGCGTGAGCAAGCAATTGGCGGGGCTCTCAAGGAAGCAAGGGGTGCTGTCGAAGCTGCCGAGGCCGCCAAGAAGGAGCTGGAAACAAAGGTGGCGCAGCTGGAAGCCGATCTCAGGGCCAGCGGCGAGGAGCTTGCCGCGCTCAAGCGTGAGCGCGAGAAGGACGCTGCCGCTCATGGTGAGCTGCAGGGTCTTCTCGCTGAGAGGAGCAAGGAGCTCAGCGCCGCCAAGGATTCCAATGCAGATCTCGAGTTGAAGTTGGCTACTTTGACTCAGATGCTGGACGGCACCAGGGAGCGGGAGGTGGCCTTTGTCGGAGAAGATCAAGGCCGACGAGGCGCTGCTAGCGAGTGTTGCTGTCGCCCATGACGCTTTCAGGGAGACTGTGGAGCACTGGACCGAGGGTCTTGTGGATCTTGCCGCCGCCATCGACGGGGACCTGGCGCAGCTGAGGATGGAGGATCTCGGGTACTCCTCTGACGAGCACCTCCAACCCAGTGCCAAGCTCAGCTTGTTCATCAAAGGCGTGGCGATGGCCCTCCAGCGACTCCGGGAGAAGATCCCAAAGCAGCTGGCCGACGAGTCGCGCAAGATCTGCGCAGGGGCTCTCCAGAAGGTGCTGATGAAGGTGGGCTTCCGCAACCCAGGACTCAACTTCACCAACGTCCTCAAGTCCTTGCCGCCGGATCCTGATCTGGAAGCGCTCAAGGCCCTTGTCGCACCCATTGTGGACAAGGTGAGCGGGATCAAGAGGGTTGACGGCGATCGCGTAGATTAAGCCGCCCGTTTTCTCTTTTTCTTGTCGCTGCTGGTCATGTTATTAAAACAATCTATTAGAGCTACGACAAGCTATCTTGTAATATAACTCTGTTTTGGGTAGAAATTTGCTGTGTTATTTCCTTTACTTGATTCCTTCCTTTGTATGTTTTTGCCCTACACTTTTAGGGAACTTGTCGGTGCAGGCACCTGGGCCGCGAGCACTGAGTGCGGGACATCAGCAGCCTACTGGCGGTGCCGCTACCGACAAGAAACCTTGTCGCAACTAGTCGCAGCTCACTTAAGTTGTTGAGCGGACTCGAAACAAAGTAAGGGCGCAACTAGCTACGAGTTGGTTCCTCCGCGCACAGGTTTCCCATACAAAGCACGGTCGTTCGAGGAAGATAACTTAAAAATTAAAACTGATTGCTCAAACTCTGGTAACTTAGCTTTTCTGTCGCTTGCTTTCCGGCAAGGCGAAACTTCCTTGAATGATGCCTGGTCCACACCATTATCTTCTCCTTCCCCTCCGGCAAACTTGTGGGCGAGGAAACCTTCCTTTCCTTTTTGAGCAAAAGAAAGAAGAGAAAATAAAGATATGGAGCCTTACGGCTCATTATTGCTTACCGGGGGTAGGTGCTGCAAAAAGTGTCAGATAACGCATGCAAAGAATAGAAAGCACGAAATTGACAAGATGTGCGGAGCACATAAGCTTTACTTATGCACGGGTTCTGCGCCCGGCTTTGTACAAAGGATTACATGCAACCTGGGCAAGACTTGTACAAAAGGTGGTTGCCGGAATAGGTTCCGGTAACCGCGCCTTACGGGTAAAACTTACGAAGATACTCAATGTTCCAGGAGTTGCTCACCGGAGTGCCATCTTCGGTCTCAAGGCGGACAACGCCAGGCCTAGTGACTCGTTTCACCCGGTAAGGGCCTTCCCACTTCAGCGTCAACTTGTTGGAATTCTTGGCGGACTGAACGCGCCGAAGAACAAGGTCGCCTTCCTCGAGACTTCTGGCACTTACTTTGCGGCTATGGTAGCGGCACAAAGCTTGCTGGTATCGAGCATCTCGCACAGCGGCCTGAAGACGGTCCTCCTCAAGGAGCAGCGCGTCATCTTGTCGCAGCTGCTCTTGCTCAAGCTCATCATAAGCGAGCACTCGTGACCCGTATACGAGTTCCGTGGGGAGAACTGCCTCTGATCCATAAACTAGAGCGAAAGGTGTCTGGCCAGTGGCTCGATTTGGCGTTGTCCTGATCGACCAAAGAACCACTGGCAGCTCCTCGATCCAGTTCTTTCCGCACTTGTGCAGGCTGTCGAAAGTTCTGGTCTTGAGCCCGCGCAGCACTTCAGCATTTGCCCTCTTCGCTTGACCGTTGCTTCTCGGATGAGCAACAGAAGCGAAGCAGACCTTGGACGTACTGCATGAAGGTGCGGCTCGTGAATTGCGTGCCATTGTCGGTGATGATCCTGTTAGGGATCCCGAAGTGGCAAACAATCGACCTGAAGAACTTGACTCTCTGACTGTGCTGTCACCTTCCTCACTGCTTCCACTTCCGGCCACTTTGTGAACTTGTCGATTGCAACGTACAAGTACTCAAAGCCCCCGACAGCTCTGGGAAAGGGGCCGAGGATGTCGAGCCCCCAGACCGAAAATGGCCAGGATAAAGGGATCGTCTGGAGAGCTTGAGCTGGCTGGTGTATCTGCTTGGAATGGAACTGGCACGCTTCACTCTTGGTTACTTGTGCAGTCGCATCCTGGAGGGCTGTCGGCCAAAAGAAACCTTGCCGGAACGCTTTGCCGGCAAGTGCCCTTGCGCCAATGTGGTGACCACATATGCCTCCATGTATCTCTGCCAACAGCTTTTGTCCGTCTTCCCGGTGAATACACTTCAATTTCACACTGTTGAGTCTTCTTCTATATAGTGTGTTGTCGACAAACTGGTACATACTTGACTACCGGGCTACTCTTTCCGCTTCTTCTTGCTCTTCGGGAAGTTCTCCTGTCTGAAGGAAACGGACAATCTGCTGTGCCCATGCTGGAGCTTGCGGCTCGACAACAAGGACTAAAGGCGCATCTGCTGCTGCGGGAACATCCGCTTCTACGGCAAGAACCTGTGGCTTAGCCGGAGCTTGATGTTCCCCGGCAAGCTTGCCGGAGCAAAACTTGTCGAGAGCGTCTGCTTCAACGGAACAAACCCTAGGGCTCGCCGAAGCAGACTGCCCCTCAGCACTCCTGGTGTTGATTTTGATGACCTTCTTGGCGGCGGCTTCGGGGAGCTCTGCCGGAAAATAGTCACCAGAAATCAACTTCCTCTTCTTTCTCTGTCCAATTGATGGTGTTACAGATGGTTGAGTCAGCTTGAGCACAAAGATCCCTGGTTCCACAGGTAACTTAAGCGCAGCGCACTTCGACAGGCCATCGGTGATGTCATTCCGAGCTCTTGGAACATGTTCCATCTGTAGGCCGTCAAAGTGCTCTTCTAGCTTTCTCACTTCATCAACGTAAGCGTCCATCAACAGACTCTGATAATTCTAGTTCACTTGGCGGACGACAAGCTGCGAGTCACCCCTAACAATGAGCTTCTTGATCCCAAGGTCTGCTGCGATCCTGAGACCGGCAAGCAAGCCTTCATACTCGGCTGTATTGTTCGTTGCTTGCTCCTTGGGAAAGTGCATCTGGACTACGTACTTGAGGTGCTCTCCGGTGGGTGCGACAAGTAGCACGCCCGCACCGGCGCCTTGCAGCGAGAAGGCACCATCAAAGTACATCAGCCACTCTTTGCTTGCTTCTTTGACGGGGATGCTCATTTCTGGAATTTCTTCATCTTGTGTTGGCGTCCATTCTGCTATGAATTCTGCCAGTGCTCTGCTTTGGATAGTTGAAGTGCTCTCAAACTTGAGGCCAAAGCTTGAAAGTTCTAGTGCCCACTCGACAATCCTGCATGTTGCTTCCGGATTCTGCAGTATCCTCTTCAGCGGAAAACGAGTGACGACTGTGATCTCATGTGCTTGGAAGTAATGGCGCATCTTTCTCGAGGCCATGAGAAGGCCGAAAAGCAATTTCTGCACACCAGAGTACCTTGACCTAGCTCCCTGCAGAAGGGAACTGACAAAGTAAACTGGGCGCTGCACCATTCTTTTCTACATCTTGTCACGCTCCTGCGCAGATCCATGTTTGTCGGGACCAGAGCTTGCTGGTGAAGTCCCCTGCTTGTCGTTGGATGCATCTGCCGTGGTTGCTGGCTCATCATCCGCCTCCCTCTCCGCTACTAACGCAGCACTAACCACTTGATTGGTTGCCGCTATATATAGCAGCAACTTCTCTTGTGGCTTAGTGCGACAAGTGTTGGAGTGGAGGACAGGTATCTCTTCAAGTCCTGCAGCGCAGCCTCCGCCTCCAGAGTCCATTTCATTGGACCTGCCTTTTTCAATATTTTGAAAAACGGCAGGGCGCGCTTAGCAGACCTAGAGATAAACCTGCTGAGAGCAGCTACGCAGCCAGCAAGTCTTCGTACATCCTTGACGTGCTTCGGTGCTTCAATCTGCTCAATGGCCTTGATCTTGTCGGGATTGGCTTCAATTCCCCGCTGAGACACGAAGAACCCGAGAAGCTTGCCGGAAGGGACTCCAAACACACACTTCTCGGGTTAAGCTTGAGGTTGATCTTGCGCAGATTTGTGAAGGTTTCGTCTAAATCTTGAATCGGAGTTGCCTTGTCCTTGCTTTTGACCACTATGTCATCCATGTAGGCTTCCACATTTCTGTGCATCTGTGGCTCAAAAGCGTTATGGACTACTCTTGCAAATGTTGAACCAGCATTCTTTAAACCGAAGGGCATCCGTACGAAACAGTATGTGCCACATGGGGTGATGAATGCAGTGTTCTCCTCATCCTCTTCTGCCATGAAGATCTGATGGTATCCTGAGTACGCATCAAGAAATGAAAGCAAGTCACATCCGGCCGTGGAGTCAACAATCTGGTCGATGCGCGGCAAGGGAAATGGGTCTTTGGGACAAGCTTTATTGACATCGGTAAAGTCGATACAAAGCCTCCATTTCCTGTTTGCCTTACGCACGACTACAGGATTGGCCAACCACGTAGGATGGAGCACGCCTCTGACAAGGCCTGCTGCTTCCAATTTCTTGATCTCTTCTGCAATAAATTCTTGGCGCTCCACTGCCTGTTTCCTGACTTTCTGCTTGACGGGCCGCGCATGAGGACAGACGACAAGATGGTGCTCGATTACTTTCCTGGGAACACCGGGGATGTCAGACGGTTGCCACACAAACACGTCGACGTTCGCCCATAGGAAAGCAACGAGAGCGCTTTCCTATTTAGGGTCGAGAGTGGCACTGATGGTGAAGGTGCCACCAGTGCCGTCCTCCTTGGCGGACACCTTCTTAGTCTCTGGTGGAGCTGCCATTGTCTTCTTACACTTGCCGGTGGAGCTCGATGGTGCGTCCTCGACGGTAGCGCAGCACTCCGAAGAGGTGCGCTTGCCGGAGTGGACATCAGAACTCTTGCCGGACTTGTGTTCGTGGATCAGCTTCCCCGACAAATAAGCATCAAAAGTTTTTCAAGATTCAACCACTAGCTTATAACGGTCAAGCCCGCCATTTTGACCGCATTTTGAAATGGGCATAAAAAATTCAAAAAAACAAAAAATGGAAAACCTTTGCATTGTGTCATTATATGTGACGAAGTTGCCAGAAAAAAAAATAAACTTGTAATACTGCAATTATTTTTAAAAAGTGTTCTCAGAAATGAGTTATCATGCGTGAAGATTCATGGCTTTCGAACTAAATGATCAATCATATGGCCACATTCATGGCATAGTTTGTTCAAATGATCTCATATTCTGCACAATGGTGCATCTTGGAATTCCAAACAATGTTGCCTGAGGGAGTTTTCATTTTCTTTGCACGGAATTTCATTTTCAATTTTTTGAGTGCCCGAAATGAGTTTTTATTGTGAAGGACCTACTATATATGTGTAGCAAAATTGGACCAAATCATTTTTCTAAAATACTAGGACATATTTAATGCACAATTAACTAAATGGTTGGGTGTAAAAAGTTTTGATCCATCTCTCATGAAAAAGACAAATTTCTACAGATATAGTTGGAAGTGGGTCAAATTTGAACTACAGCTGCCTCGTAGTTTGCTCTTATTTTTTTTCGAAAAATAATTTATAGGTACATAAGTGTCTATTTAATCTGAGAAACATGAAAAGTTTTTCAAGATTCAACCACTAGCTAAGAACGGTCAAGCCCGCCGTTTTGACCCCATTTTGAAACGGGCATAAATAATTCAAAAAAATCTAAAAAATGGAAAACCTTCGCATTGTGTCATTATATGTGACCAAGTTTTCAGAAAAAATAATAAACTTGTAATACGGCAATTATTTTAAAAAATGTTCTCAGAAATGAGGTATCATGCGTAAAGATTCATGGCTTTCAAGCCAAATGATCAATCTTGTGGCCACATTCATGGCATAGTTTGTTCAAATGATCTCATATTGTGCACAAGGGTGCATCTTGGAATTCCAAACAATGTTGCCGAAGGGAGTTTTCATTTTCTTTGCACGGAAATTTCATTTTTCCATTTTTTGAGTGCCTGAAATGAGTTTTTGTTGTGAAGGGCGTACCATATATTTGTTGCAAAATTGTACCAAATAAATTTTCTAAAATAGTAGGACATATTTAATGCATAATTGACCAAATGGTTGGGTGTAAAAAGTTTTGATCCACCTCTCATGAAAAAGACTAATTTCTGCCCATTCAACTGGAAGCGGGTCAAATTTGAACTGCAAATGCCTCGTAGTTTGCTCTTTATTTTTTCCCAAAGTCATTTATAGGTACATAAGTATCAATTTAATCAGATAAACATCAAAAGTTTTTCAAGATTCAACCACTAGCTTATAACGGTCAAGCCCGCCATTTTGACCGCATTTTGAAACGGGCATAAAAAATTCAAAAAAACAAAAGATGAAAAACCTTTGCATTGTGTCATTATATGTGACGAAGTTGCAAGAAAAAATAATAAACTTGTAATACTGCAATTATTTTTAAAAGGTGTTCTCGGAAATGAGTTATCATGCGTGAAGATAGATGGCTTTCGAACTAAATGATCAATCATATGGCCACATTCATGGCATAGTTTGTTCAAATGATCTCATATTCTGCACAAGGGTGCATCTTGGAATTCCAAACAATGTTGCCTGAGGGAGTTTCATTTTCTTTGCACGGAATTTCATTTTCAATTTTTTGAGTGCCTAAAATGAGTTTTTATTGTGAAGGTCCTACTATATATGTGTAGCAAAATTGGACCAAATCATTTTTCTAAAATACTAGGACATATTTAATGCACAATTAAACAAATGGTTGGGTGTAACAATTTTTGATCCATCTCTCGTGAAAAAGACAAATTTCAACATATTTACTTAGAGGCAGGTCAAATTTGAACTACAGCTGCCTCGTAGTTTGCTCTCTATTTTTTTTTGAATAATAATTTATAGGTACATAAGTGTCTATTTAATCAGAGAAACATGAAAAGTTTTCCAAGATTCAACCACTAGCTAGGAACGGTCAAGCCCGCCGTTTTGACCCCATTTTGAAACGGGCATAAATAATTCAAAAAAATCTAAAAATTGGAAAACCTTCGCATTGTGTCATTATATGTGACCAAGTTGCGAGAAAAAATAATAAACTTGTAATACAACAATTATTTTAAAAATGTTCTCCAAAATGAGATATCATGCGTGAAGATTCATGGCTTTCAAGCCAAATGATCAATCTTGTGGCCACATTCATGGCATAGTTTGTTCAAATGATCTCATATTGTGCACAAGGGTGCAACTTGGAATTCCAAACAATGTTGCCTAAGGGAGTTTTCATTTTCTTTGCACGGAAATTTCATTTTTCCATTTTTTGAGAGCCTGAAAGGAGTTTTTATTGTGAAGGACCTACCATATATTTGTCGTAAAATTGTACCAAATCAATTTTCTAAAAGACTAGGACATATTTAATGCACAATTGACCAAATGGTTGGGTCTAAAAAGTTTTGATCTACCTCCCGTGAAAAACACTAATTTCTACCGATTCAGTTGGAAGCGGGTCAAATTTGAACTGCAACTGCCTCGTAGTTTGCTCTTTATTTTTTCCCAAAATCATTTATAGGTACATAAGTATCAATTTAATCAGATAAACATAAAAAGTTTTCCAAGATTCAACCACTAGCTAGGAACGTTCAAGCCCGCCGTTTTGACAGCATTTTGAAACGGACATAAAAAATTAAAAAAAATCAATAATTTGGAAAACCTTCGCATTCTGTCATTATATGTGACCAAGTTGCCAGAAAAAATAATAAACTTGTAATACAACAATTATTTTAAAAAAGTGTTCTCAGAAATGAGCTATCATGCGTGAAGATTCATGGCGTTCATGCCAAATGATCAACCTTGTTGCCACATTCATGGAATTGTTTGTTCAAATGATCTCATATTGTGCACAAGGGTGCATCCTGGAATTCCAAACAATGTTGCCTAAGGGAGTTTTCATTTTCTTTGCACGGAAATTTCATTTTCCATTTTTTTGAGTGGCTGAAATGAGTTTTTATTGTGAAGGGCCTACCATATATTTGTTGCAAAATTGTACCAAATAAATTTTCTAAAATACTAGGACATATTTAATGCACAATTGACCAAATGGTTGGGTGTAAAAAGTTTTGATCCACCTCTTGTGAAAAAGACTAATTTCTGCCCATTCAACTAGAAGCGGGTCACATTTGAACTATAAATGCCTCGTAGTTTGCTGTTTATTTTTTCCCAAAATCATTTATAGGTACATAAGTATCAATTTAATCAGATAAACATCAAAAGTTTTTCAAGATTCAACCACTAGCTTATAATGGTCAAGCCCGCCATTTTGACCGCATTTTGAAACGGGCATAAAAAATTCAAAAAAACAAAAGATGGAAAACCTTCGCATTGTGTCATTATATGTGACGAAGTTGCAAGAAAAAATAATAAACTTGTAATACTGCAATTATTTTTAAAAGGTGTTCTCGGAAATGAGTTATCATGCGTGAAGATAGATGGCTTTCGAACTAAATGATCAATCATATGGCCACATTCATGGCATAGTTTGTTCAAATGATCTCATATTCTGCACAAGGGTGCATCTTGGAATTCCAAACAATGTTGCCTGAGGGAGTTTCATTTTCTTTGCACGAAATTTCATTTTCAATTTTTTGAGTGCCTAAAATGAGTTTTTATTGTGAAGGACCTACTATATATGTGTAGCAAAATTGGACCAAATTATTTTTCTAAAATACTAGGACATATTTAATGCACAATTAACCAAATGGTTGGGTGTAACAAGTTTTGATCCATCTCTCGTGAAAAAGACAAATTTCTACAGATTTACTTAGAGGCAGGTCAAATTTGAACTACAGCTGCCTCGTAGTTTGCTCTTTATTTTTTTTTGAATAATAATTTATAGGTACATAAGTGTCTATTTAATCAGAGAAACATGAAAAGTTTTCCAAGATTCAACCACTAGCTAGGAACGGTCAAGCCCGCCGTTTTGACCCCATTTTGAAACGGGCATACATAATTCAAAAAAAACTAAAAATTGGAAAACCTTTGCATTGTGTCATTATATGTGACCAAGTTGCGAGAAAAAATAATAAACTTGTAATACAACAATTATTTTAAAAATGTTCTCCAAAATGAGATATCATGCGTGAAGATTCATGGCTTTCAAGCCAAATGATCAATCTTGTGGCCACATTCATGGCATAGTTTGTTCAAATGATCTCATATTGTGCACAAGGGTGCATCTTGGAATTCCAAACAATGTTGCCTAAGGGAGTTTTCATTTTCTTTGCATGGAAATTTCATTTTTCCATTTTTTGAGAGCCTGAAAGGAGTTTTTATTGTGAAGGACCTACCATATATTTGTCGTAAAATTGTACCAAATCAATTTTCTAAAAGACTAGGACATATTTAATGCACAATTGACCAAATGGTTGGGTCTAAAAAGTTTTGATCTACCTCCCGTGAAAAACACTAATTTCTACCGATTCAGCTGGAAGCGGGTCAAATTTGAACTGCAACTGCCTCGTAGTTTGCTCTTTATGTTTTCCCAAAATCATTTATAGGTACATAAGTATCAATTTAATCAAATAAACATCAAAAGTTTTCCAAGATTCAACCACTAGCTAGGAACGTTCAAGCCCGCCGTTTTGACAGCATTTTGAAACGGACATAAAAAATTAAAAAAAATCAATAATTTGGAAAACCTTCGCATTCTGTCATTATATGTGACCAAGTTGCCAGAAAAAATAATAAACTTGTAATACAACAATTATTTTAAAAAAGTGTTCTCAGAAATGAGCTATCATGCGTGGAGATTCATGGCGTTCAAGCCAAATGATCAACCTTGTTGCCACATTCATGGCATTGTTTGTTCAAATGATCTCATATTGTGCACAAGGGTGCATCTTGGAATTCCAAACAATGTTGCCTAAGGGAGTTTTCATTTTCTTTGCACGGAAATTTCATTTTCCATTTTTTTGAGTGGCTGAAATGAGTTTTTATTGTGAAGGGCCTACCATATATTTGTTGCAAAATTGTACCAAATAAATTTTCTAAAATACTAGGACATATTTAATGCACAATTGACCAAATGGTTGGGTGTAAAAAGTTTTGATCCACCTCTTGTGAAAAAGACTAATTTCTGCCCATTCAACTAGAAGCGGGTCACATTTGAACTATAAATGCCTCGTAGTTTGCTGTTTATTTTTTCCCAAAATCATTTATAGGTACATAAGTATCAATTTAATCAGATAAACATCAAAAGTTTTTCAAGATTCAACCACTAGCTTATAATGGTCAAGCCCGCCATTTTGACCGCATTTTGAAACGGGCATAAAAAATTCAAAAAAACAAAAGATGGAAAACCTTCGCATTGTGTCATTATATGTGACGAAGTTGCAAGAAAAAATAATAAACTTGTAATACTGCAATTATTTTTAAAAGGTGTTCTCGGAAATGAGTTATCATGCGTGAAGATAGATGGCTTTCGAACTAAATGATCAATCATATGGCCACATTCATGGCATAGTTTGTTCAAATGATCTCATATTCTGCACAAGGGTGCATCTTGGAATTCCAAACAATGTTGCCTGAGGGAGTTTCATTTTCTTTGCACGAAATTTCATTTTCAATTTTTTGAGTGCCTAAAATGAGTTTTTATTGTGAAGGACCTACTATATATGTGTAGCAAAATTGGACCAAATTATTTTTCTAAAATACTAGGACATATTTAATGCACAATTAACCAAATGGTTGGGTGTAACAAGTTTTGATCCATCTCTCGTGAAAAAGACAAATTTCTACAGATTTACTTAGAGGCAGGTCAAATTTGAACTACAGCTGCCTCGTAGTTTGCTCTTTATTTTTTTTGAATAATAATTTATAGGTACATAAGTGTCTATTTAATCAGAGAAACATGAAAAGTTTTCCAAGATTCAACCACTAGCTAGGAACGGTCAAGCCCGCCGTTTTGACCCCATTTTGAAACGGGCATACATAATTCAAAAAAAACTAAAAATTGGAAAACCTTTGCATTGTGTCATTATATGTGACCAAGTTGCGAGAAAAAATAATAAACTTGTAATACAACAATTATTTTAAAAATGTTCTCCAAAATGAGATATCATGCGTGAAGATTCATGGCTTTCAAGCCAAATGATCAATCTTGTGGCCACATTCATGGCATAGTTTGTTCAAATGATCTCATATTGTGCACAAGGGTGCATCTTGGAATTCCAAACAATGTTGCCTAAGGGAGTTTTCATTTTCTTTGCATGGAAATTTCATTTTTCCATTTTTTGAGAGCCTGAAAGGAGTTTTTATTGTGAAGGACCTACCATATATTTGTCGTAAAATTGTACCAAATCAATTTTCTAAAAGACTAGGACATATTTAATGCACAATTGACCAAATGGTTGGGTCTAAAAAGTTTTGATCTACCTCCCGTGAAAAACACTAATTTCTACCGATTCAGCTGGAAGCGGGTCAAATTTGAACTGCAACTGCCTCGTAGTTTGCTCTTTATGTTTTCCCAAAATCATTTATAGGTACATAAGTATCAATTTAATCAAATAAACATCAATAGTTTTCCAAGATTCAACCACTAGCTAGGAACGTTCAAGCCCGCCGTTTTGACAGCATTTTGAAACGGACATAAAAAATTAAAAAAATCAATAATTTGGAAAACCTTCGCATTCTGTCATTATATGTGACCAAGTTGCCAGAAAAAATAATAAACTTGTAATACAACAATTATTTTAAAAAAGTGTTCTCAGAAATGAGCTATCATGCGTGGAGATTCATGGCGTTCAAGCCAAATGATCAACCTTGTTGCCACATTCATGGCATTGTTTGTTAAAATGATCTCATATTGTGCACAAGGGTGCATCTTGGAATTCCAAACAATGTTGCCTAAGGGAGTTTTCATTTTCTTTGCACGGAAATTTCATTTTCCATTTTTTTGAGTGGCTGAAATGAGTTTTTATTGTGAAGGGCCTACCATATATTTGTTGCAAAATTGTACCAAATAAATTTTCTAAAATACTAGGACATATTTAATGCACAATTGACCAAATGGTTGGGTGTAAAAAGTTTTGATCCACCTCTTGTGAAAAAGACTAATTTCTGCCCATTCAGCTAGAAGCGGGTCAAATTTGAACTATAAATGCCTCGTAGTTTGCTCTTTATTTTTTCCCAAAATCATTTATAGGTACATAAGTATCAATTTAATCAGATAAACATCAAAAGTTTTTCAAGATTCAACCACTAGCTTATAACGGTCAATCCCGCCATTTTGACCGCATTTTGAAACGGGCATAAGAAATTCAAAAAAACAAAAAATGGAAACCTTCGCATTGTGTCATTATATGTGACGAAGTTGCCAGAAAAAATAATAAACTTATAATACTGCAATTATTTTTAAAAAGTGTTCTCAGAAATGAGTTATCATGCATGAAGATTCATGGCTTTCGAACTAAATGATTAATCATATGGCCACATTCATGGCATATTTTGTTCAAATGATCTCATATTCTACACAATGGTGCATCTTGGAATTCCAAACAATGTTGCCTAAGGGAGTTTTCATTTTCTTTGCATGGAAATTTCATTTTTCCATTTTTTTAGTGCCTAAAATGAGTTTTTATTCTGAAGGGCCTACCATCACTAGTAGAAAACAGGGCTTTCGTCCAGGCCAGTTTAGCCCATTAGTCCCGGTTCAATCCAGAACCGGGACCAATGGAGCTATTTGCCCCGGTTCATGAGCCCAGGTGGCCGGCCGGGCCACGTGGGCCATTGGTCCCGGTTCGTCCGGACCTTTTGGTCCCGGTTGTTGAGACGAACCGGGACCAATGGTCCTGGCTCCTGGCCCACCACTATTGGTCCCGGTTGGTGGCATGAACCGGGACCAAAAGGGTAACCTTTAGTCCCGGTTCATGCCACCAATCGGGACCAATAGTGGTGCCTATATATAGCCCCTCGCGCAAGAGCAGAGCACACTGCTCTGTTTTTTCTGGCTGAGGGGGAGAGGGCTTGGTAGTGCTCTAGCTCACCTCCTATGCACACAAGGTGTTCGATGGAATGCCCGAGCCACACTACTTAAGGTTTCTCCTCTCCAAGCTCGACCGCCAAGCTCCATTTTCCTCAATATTTATCTAGGTTTAGCGGTCTGTCACGCCCCGTCCCCGTCTTCACCGGCGTCGATCACCCGCGCCGATCTCATCGCCGGCACCACCGTGGTGAGCCTCTTGTTCTTATCTTCTTTCTGAAAGGAAAAATATTATTACTTGTTTGTTTAGATAGATACTTGTATTATTTTCTTACTTTTATTATTGCATCTTATATAGTGCGCCGATGGTTTTGGTATCCGCCCCCGTCGGCCCTCGTCCTGTCTATGATTCGGATGTGGTATATATTATCTTTTCATAAAAATTATGCCGACCAACGTGACATAGATTTTATTTATCTAGGAGGTTGTTGAACCGAAAATTCCAACCGACCCTATTGTCGAGAGGTTAAAATTAGTTGAAGAAGAAAACAATTTCTTGAAGGAAAAAATAAAAAAACTTAAGGAGGAGAAGATGATATTGGAGTTGCATGTTGCGGATGTCGTCGATGATCACAAGATCAAGATGGATGCAATGCGCTTGAAGATGAGAAAGATTAGAAAATATGCCATTCATACCGAGGCTGGGTATCATTATGCCGTTGGATCAGTTGTTACCTTGGTTGCGATTATGATCGCATTTGTTTTCGCATTGAAATGTTTTACATAGTTTCAATGTATGGTTTAATTAATTTAGATGCTCTGCAGAGCTTTATGTTCTTAGATGAGAACTATGTATCTACTTTGGTTTTTATGTGATGATGAACTTCTATTAATTTGGTCACTTAATTATCTATTCATGATGTTCTGTACTGATTTTTGACACACTTAATTATATATAATGCACGCAGATGAACCGGCAATGGATGTACGGTGACAGACACACCTGCGAGTACATTAAGGGCGTGCACGATTTTCTCAAAGTGGCTGAGGCAAACAAGCAGAATGGTTTTATGTGTTGTCCATGCCCTATATGTTGGAATACGAAGTCTTACTCTGACCGGAAAATCCTTCACACCCACCTGCTTTACAAGGGTTTCATGCCACACTATAATGTTTGGACGAGGCATGGAGAAATAGGGGTTAAGATGGAAGACGGCGAGGAAGAAGAGTACGATGACAACTATGTGCCCCCTGAATACGGTGATGCTACTGAACATCAAGATGCACCAGACGATGTGCACGATGGTGCTGCAACGGGCGAAGCTGCTGAAGATCAAGAGGAACCAGACGATGTGCCCGATGATGATGATCTCCGCCGGGTCATTGTCGATGCAAGGACACAATGCGAAAGTCAAAAGGAGAAGCTGAAGTTCGATCGCATGTTAGAGGATTACAAAAAAGGGGTTGTACCCCAATTGCGAAGATGGCAACACAAAGCTCGGTACCGTACTCGAATTGCTGCAGTGGAAGGCAGAGAATGTTGTGCCTGATAAAGGATTTGAGAAGCTACTAAAAATAATGAAGAAGAAGCTTCCCAAGGATAACGAATTGCCCGACAGTACATACGCAGCAAAGAAGGTCGTATGCCCTCTAGGATTGGAGGTTGAGAAGATACATGCATGCCCTAATGACTGCATCCTCTACCATGGTGCCTACAAGGATCTGAACGCATGCCCGGTATGTGGTGCATTGCGGTATAAGATCAGACGAGATGACCCTGGTGATGTTGACGGCGAGCCTCCCAGGAAGAGGGTTCCTGCGAAGGTGATGTGGTATGCTCCTATAATACCACAGTGGAAACGTCTGTTCAGAAACGGAGAGCATGCCAAGTTGATGCGATGGCACAGTGAGGACCGTAAGAAAGACGAGAAGTTGAGAGCACCCGCTGACGGGTCGCAGTGGAGAAAAATTGAGAGAAAGTACTGGGATGAGTTTGCAAAGGACCCAAGGAACGTATGGTTTGCTTTAAGCGCGGATGGCATTAATCCTTTCGGGGAGCATAGCAGCAATCACAACACCTGGCCCGTGACTCTATGTATGTATAACCTTCCTCCTTGGATGTGCATGAAACGGAAGTTTATTATGATGCCAGTTCTCATCCAAGGCCCTAAGCAACCCAGCAACGACATTGATGTGTACCTAAGGCCATTAGTTGAAGAGCTTTTACAGCTGTGGAATGGAAACGGTGTACGTACATGGGATGAGCACAAATAGGAGGAATTTAACCTAAAGGCGTTGCTGTTCGTGACCATCAACGATTGGCCCGCTCTCAGTAACCTTTCAGGATAGACAAACAAGGGATACCACGCATGCACGCACTGTTTACTTGACACCGATAGTATATACCTGGCAAGCTGCAGGAAGAATGTGTACCTGGGCCATCGTCGATTTCTTCCGACCAACCATCAATGTCGAAAGAAAGGCAAGCATTTCAAAGGCGAGGCAAATCACCGGAAGAAGCCCGCCATGTGTACCGGTGATCACGTACTTGCTATGGTCAATGATTTACACGTAATCTTTGGAAAGGGTCCCGGCGGAATAGCTGTTCCGAATGACGCTGAGAATCACGCACCCATGTGGAAGAAGAAATCTATATTTTGGGACCTACCCTACTGGAAATACCTAGAGGTCCGCTCTTCGATCGACGTGATGCACATGACGAAGAACCTTTGCGTGAACCTACAGCGCTTGCATGAAAAAGAGGGCATGCCTCCGAAGCAGTATGAAGGTCCTGCCAGCTACGCTCTTACGAAAGAAGAGAAAGAAATATTCTTTCAATGCCTGCTCAGTATGAAGGTCCCGACTGGCTTCTCGTCGAATATAAAGGGAATAATAAATATGCCAGAGAAAAAGTTCCAGAACCTAAAGTCTCATGACTGCCACGTGATTATGACGCAACTGCTTCCGGTTGCATTGAGGGGGCTTCTACCGGAAAACGTCCGACTAGCCATTGTGAAGCTATGTGCATTCCTCAATGCAATATCTCAGAAGGTGATCGATCCAGAAATCGTACCAACGCTAAGGAGTGATGTGGCGCAATGTCTTGTCAGTTTCGAGCTGGTGTTCCCACCATCCTTCTTCAATATCATGACGCACGTACTAGTTCATCTAGTCGACGAGATTGTCATTCTGGGGCCCGTATTTCTACACAATATGTACCCCTTTGAGAGGTTCATGGGAGTCCTAAAGAAATATGTTCGTAACCGCGCTAGGCCAGAAGGAAGCATCTCCATGGGCCATCAAACAGAGGATGTCATCGGGTTTTGTGTTGACTTCATTCCTGGCCTTAAGAAGATAGGTCTCCCTAAATCGCGGTATGAGGGGAGACTGACTGGAAAAGGCACGCTTGGAAGGGACTCAATAATATGCAGGGACGGATATTCTTGGTCTCAAGCACACTACACAGTTCTACAGAACTCTACCTTGGTGACCCCGTATGTTGATGAACACAAGAACAGTCTGCGCTCCAAACACCCGGAGCAGTGCGACGACTGGATTACATGTGAACACATCAGGACTTTCAGCAGTTGGTTGGAAACACGTCTCAGAGGTGACAGCACTGTTTGTGATGAGCTGTACTTGTTGTCCAGGGGACCATCTTCGACTGTAATGATTTGGAAAGGATACGAGATAAATGGGAATACATTTTACACGATTGACCAAGATGAAAAGAGCACCAACCAAAACAGCGGTGTCCGCTTTGATGCAGCAACCGACAATGGAAATGACACATATTATGGTTACATAGTAGACATATGGGAACTTGACTACGGAGTAGATTTTAAGGTCCCTTTGTTTAAGTGCAAGTGGGTCAATCTGTCAGGAGGTGGGGTACAGGTAGACCCATAGTACGGAATGACCACAGTGGATCTGAAAAATCTTGGGTACACTGACGAACCGTTCGTCTTAGCCAATGATGTGGCACAGGTTATCTATGTGAAGGACATGTCTACCAGAGCGAGGAAAAGAAAAGATAAGGAAGTGAGTACATCATACAATGAGCCAAAGCACCACATAGTTCTTTCAGGAAAAAGGGACATCCTGGGAGTGGAGGGCAAGACAGACATGTCTGAAGAGTATGAAAAGTTTCATGAAATTCCCCCCTTCAAAGTCAAGGCTGACCCAAGCATCCTGATAAACGATGAAGATTATCCATGGTTACGGCGCAATAAGCAAACGACACAAGCGAAGAAAAAGTGAAGACTTTCTCCCGCAACTATTATGATGATAATGTTGGGGAACGTACCAGAAATTCAAAATTTTCCTACGTGTCACCAAGATCTATCTATGGAGAGACCAGCAACGAGGGGAAGGAGAGTGCATCTACATACCCTTGTAGATTGCTAAGCGGAAGCGTTCAAGTGAACGGGGTTGATGAAGTTGTACTCGTCGTGATTCAAATCACCGATGATCAAGTGCCGAACGCACGGCACCTCCGCGTTCAACACACGTACAGCCCGGTGACGTCTCCCACGCCTTGATCCAGCAAGGAGAGAGGGAGAGGTTGAGGAAGACTCCATCCAACAGCAGCACAACGGCATGGTGATGATGGAGGAGCGTGGCAATCCTGCAGGGCTTCGCCAAGCACCATGGGAGAGGAGGAGGAGGAGAGGCAGGGCTGCACCAAGAGGGAGATCTAATCGCATGTTATGGACAGCCCTATGCCTCAATATATATAGGGGAAGGGGATGGCTGCGCCCCCTCTAGGGTTCCCACCCCCTAGGGGCGGCGGCCAGCCCTAGATGGGTTTTGGGGTGCGGCCAAGAGGGGAGGGGAGAGGAAGGCGCACCAATATGGGCCCTAAGGCCCATATCCCCTTAGGGTTTGCCCCTTCTCCCCCTCTAGCCGCATGGACCATGGTGGGAGGCGCCCTAGCCCACCTAGGGGCTGGTGCTCTCTCATACTTGGCCCATGTATGCCTCTGGAGCATGTGGCCCCACTTGGTGGACCCCCGGGACCCTCCCGGTGGTCCCGGTACATTACCGATATCGCCCGGAACTTTTCCGGTTACCAAAACAGAACTTCCCATATATAAATCTTTACCTCCGGACCATTCCGGAACTCCTCGTGACGTCCGGGATCTCATCCGGGACTCCGAACAACATTCGGTAACCACATACAAGCTTCCTTTATAACCCTAGCGTCATCGAACCTTAAGTGTGTAGACCCTACGGGTTCAGGAGACATGTAGACATGACCGAGACGTTCTCCGGTCAATAACCAACAGCGGGATCTGGATACCCATGATGGCTCCCACATGTTCCACGATGATCTCATCGTATGAACCACGATGTCAAGGACTTATTCAATCCCGTATTCAATTCCCTTTGTCTATCGGTATGTTACTTGCGCGAGACTCGATCGTCGGTATCCAATACCTTGTTCAATCTCGTTACCGGCAAGTCACTTTACTCGTTTCGTAACACATCATCCCGTGATCAACTCCTTGGTCACATTGCGCATATGATGATGTCCTACCGAGTGGGCCCAGAGATACCTCTCTGTTTACACGGAGTGACAAATCCCAGTCTCGATCCGCCTAAAACAATAGATACTTTCGGAGATACCTGTAGTGCACCTTTATAGTCACCCAGTTACGTTGTGACGTTTGATACACCCAAAGCACTCCTACGGTATCCAGGAGTTACACGCTCTCATGGTCAAAGGAAGAGATACTTGACATTCGCAAAGCTCTAGCAAACGAACTACACGATCTTTGTGCTAGGCTTAGGATTGGGTCTTGTCCATCACATCATTCTCCTAATGATGTGATCCCGTTATCAACGACATCCAATGTCCATAGCCAGGAAACCATGACTATCTGTTAATCACAATGAGCTAGTCAACTAGAGGCTCACTAGGGACATATTGTGGTCTATGTATTCACACGTGTATTACGATTTCCGGATAATACAGTTACAGCATGAATAAAAGACTATTATCATGAACAAAGAAATATAATAATAACACTTTTATTATTGCCTCTAGGGCATATTTCCAACAGTCTCCCACTTGCACTAGAGTCAATAATCTAGTTCACATCACCATGTGATTAACACTGACAGGTCACATCACCATGTGACCAACATCCAAAGAGTCTTGGGTTTGATCATGTTGCTTGTGAGAGAGGTTTTTAGTCAATGGGTCTGAACCTTTCAGATCCGTGTGTGCTTAAATCTCTATGTCATCTCCTAGATGTAGCTACCACGTTCTATTTGGAGCCATTCCAAATAACTGTTCCACTTGGAGCTATTCTAAATTGTTGCCCCATTATATGTATCCGGTATCTCTACTTAGAGCTATCCGGATAGGTGTTAAGCTTGCATCGATGTAACATTTACGACGAACTCTTTTACCACCTCCATAATCGAGAAAATTCCTTAGTCCACTAGTTACTAAGGATAACTTTGACCGCTGTCTATGATCCATTCTTGGATCACTCTTGTACCCCTTGACTAACTCATGGCAAGGCACACTTCAGGTGCGGTATACAGCATAGCATACTGTAGAGCCTATGTCTTAAGCATAGGAGACGACCTTCGTCCTTTCTCTCTATTCTGCCATGGTCGAGCTTTAAGTCTTAACTTCGTACCTTACAACTCAGGCAAGGACTTCTTCTTTGACTGATCCATCTTGAACACCTTCAAGATCATGTTAAGGTATGTGCTCATTTGAAAGTACCATTAAGCGTTTTGATCTATCCTTATAGATCTTGATGCTCAATGTTCAAGTAGCTTAATCCAGGCTTTCCATTGAAAAACACTTTCCAAATAACCCTATATGCTTTCCAGAAATTCTACGTCATTTCGGATCAACAATATGTTAACAACATATACTCATCAGAAATTCTATAGTGCTCCCACTCACTTCTTTGGAAATACAAGTTTCTCATAAACTTTGTACAAACCCAAAATCTTTGATCATCATCAAAGCATACATTCCAACTCCGAGATGCTCACTCCAGTCCTTAGAAGGATTGCTGGAGCTAGCATACCTTTTAGCATCCTTAGGATCGACAAAACCTTTCTGATTGTATCACATACAACCTTTCCTTACAAAAGTTGGTAAGGAAACTCGTTTTGACATCCATCTGCCAGATTTCATAAATGCAGCTTATGCTAACATGATTCCGACGGACTTAAGCATCGCTACGGACGAGAAAATCTCATCGTAGTCAACTCCTTGAACTTATGAAAAAAACTCTTCGCCACAAGTCGAGCTTCATAGACGGTGACATTACCGTCCATGTCCGTCTTCTTCTTAAAGATCCATTTATCTCAATGGCTTGCCGATCATCGGGCAAGTCCACCAAAGTCCATGCTTTGTCCTGATACATGGATCCTATCTCGGATTTCATGGCTTCTAACCATTTGTCGGAATTTGGGCCCACCATCGCTTCTCCATAGCTCGTAGGTTCATTGTTGTCTAGCAACATGACCTTCAAGACTTACTGTACCACTCTGAAGTAGTACGTATCCTGGTCACCCTACGAGGTATGACAATGACTTGATCTGAAACTTCATGATCACTATCATAAGCTTCTACTTCAATTGGTGTAGGTGCCACAGGAACAACTTCCTGTGCCCTGCTACACACTTGTTGAAGTGACGGTTCAATAACCTCATCAAGTCTCCACCATCCTCCCACTCAACTTTCCGAGACAAACTTTTCTCGAGAAAGGACCCGATTCAAGAAACAATCCATATTGCTTTCGGATCTGAATTAGGAGGTATACCCAACTGTTTGGGTGTCCTATGAAGATGCATTTTATCCGCTTTGGGTTCGAGCTTATCAACCTGAAACTTTTTCACATAAGCGTCGCAGCCCCAAACCTTTAAGAAACGACAACTTAGGTTTCTCTAAACCATAATTCATACGGTGTCATCTCAACGGAATTACGTGGTGCCCTATTTAAAGTGAATGTGGTTGTCTCTAATGCCTAACCCATGGACAATAGTGGTAATTCGATAAGAGACATCATGGTATGCATCATATCCAATAGGGTGCAACTATGATGTTCGGACACACCATCATACTATGGTGTTCCAGGCGGTATTAATTGTGTAACAATTTCCACAATGTCTTAATTGTGTGCCAAAACTCGTAACTCAGATATTCATCTCTATGATCATATCATAGATATTTTTATCCTCTTATCACGACGATCTTCCAACTTCACACTGAAATTACTTGAACCTTTCAATAATTCAGACTCGTGATTCATCAAGTAAATATACTCAACATCTACTCAAATCATCTGTGAAGTAAGAACATAACGATATTCACTGCATGCCTCGGCACTCATTGGACTGCACACATCAAAATGTGTTACTTCCAACGAGTTGCTATCTTGTTCCATTTTACTGAAAACGAGGCTTTTCAGTCATCTTGCCCATGTGGTATGATTTGCATATCTCAAGTGATTCAAAATCAAGTGAGTCCAAACGATCCATCTCCATGGAGTTTCTTCATGCGTATACACCAATAGACATGGTTCGCATGTCTCAAACTTTTCAAAAACGAGTGAGTCCAAAGATCCATCAACATGGAGCTTCTTCATGCGTTTTATACCATTATGACTTACATGGCAGTGCCACAAGTAAGTGGTACTATTATTACTATCTTATATCTTTTGGCATGAAAATGTGTATCACTACGATCGAGATTCAATAAACCATTTATTTAGGTGCAAGACCATCGAAGGTATTATTCAAATAAATAGAGTAACCATTATTCTCCTTAAATGAATAACCGTATTGCGATAGACATAATCCAATCATGTCTAAGCTCAACGCAAACACCAATCTCGGTGGTAGAGGGAGCGTGCGATGCTTGATCACATCAACCTTGGAAACACTTCCAACACATATCGTCAGCTCACCTTTAGCTAGTCTCCTTTTATTTCGTAGCTTTTATTTCGAGTTACTAACACTTAGCAACCGAACCGGTATCCTGTACCCTGGTGCTACTAGGAGTACTAGTAAAGTACACATTAACATAATGTATATCCAATATACTTCTATCGACCTTGCCAGCCTTCTCATCTACCAAGTATCTAGGGTAATTCCGCTCTAGTGTCACATCCCTAGCTTCTGGTAATGCACTAGGCTAGACCTCTTGCTGCATCATGTTAAATTCAAATGAAATTTGAATTGAGGAATTTTCAAAGCCTCAGAAACCTCTAAAAATAACCAACAATTAAATCTTCTCAAATGTGTCCAAGAAAATGTTCCTGATATCCTCTGGAAATATTGGCAAGAGGTAAAATCCAAACCAATATTTTTGGTGTCTCAGAAACATTTAATTTGGGCATTTGAATTAAATCAATAATTATTTGAATTGGATTTATATCTACTATTAAATAAATATAGGTCCAATAATTCTGAAATATTTTGTGGAGCATTGTTTTAATTCTTTTAGCTCCTAAAAATATTGTCAGAAGCAAAATAAATTGAATTGGTTTCAAAACCAAATTCAAAACAAACCTGCAAAATAGAACAGTGAAATAATTAGAAAAAGACAGAGAGAGAAGAGAAACCTTACCTGGCGCCACCACCGGCCCAGCTCCCCCCAGCCGGCCCAGCCCACCTCCTCCTCCTTTGTCCTCTTCCTCCTCTGCCAGGAGGACGAACAGAGGCGAGGCGTGGCGCTCGCCGACACTGCCTCGGCCACCTCCTGCTTCCCCCCTAGCCACCTCCTGCTTCCTCTCGTTGCCCTGGACCCCGTCCGCGACGCCACACACCCCTCCCAGGCCTCTCACTCTCTCCCCGAGCTCCTCTCCTCCTCTGGCTCTCTCGCGCGCAGCCACCGAACACACCCGCCGCCGCCGACAAGCTCTCTCATGGCCACCGGCCACCCCTAGCCTCTCCGACACACCCACGAGCTCCGCCTCGACCCCCTCTTCCTCCCCACCGATCCACAGCCCTCCGGAAGCCCTGCATCGCCGCCATCGCCGTCGTCTTCTACATCGGACCCGCCGGCCATCTTCGTCAAATTCGCCTGCTCCGGACCGTCCCCGACCTCGCCGAGCGTCCCCTCGTCATCGCCGTGAGTCACTGACCCTCTCCCCTAACTCAGCATGCTTCCCTCCGTGCCGTAGAGCCGTTCCCCACGAGCACCGAAGCCACCGTCCGCCATTGCTGCTGCACGCATAGCCCCCGAGCTCCCCTGGCCTCACTGAGCTGCTCTTAGCGCTCCCCATGACTAGCAGGTGCTGCCCAGCCTCTCCATTTGCTCACTGATGCACCGTAGCGACGCGCCCGAGCACCACCGAACACCATCGCCGCCAAAGCTCGTCGCCGGCATGAGTTCCGGCGACCCCACGACCTCCCACTCGGTCCTCTGGATGCGCGGGAGCAAGAGCCATCCCCTGGTGCCCTCAGCGCGACCAGCCGCGGGCTGTAGCGCCGTCCCGAGCAACTCCGGCGAGGTCTCGCCGTCGCCGTGGTCGCCGGCGTCACTAGCTGACGTGGCGCTGATTTAGTTAGCACTAATGACCACGCTAAACACCCCCACAGCCACTGACAGTGGGCCCCACCCCTAGTCAAACCCCAGTCAGCGCTGGGTTTGACCGGGATTAGCTCCTGTGTCACTGACGTGTGGCCCCCACACGTCAGGTTTGACCCGGGGCGCCCAGTTGACCCTGCTGACGTCACTGTGACGTGGGGCTGACGCAATAAGTATTTTCTGGATTTAATTTAATTCTGAAATTCCAGAAAATGCCTAAAACTTCAATAAATCATAGAAAATTAACCGTAACTCCAAATTAAATAAATTACATATGAAAAATTATCAGAAAAATTCAAGGAATCCATCTGTACCATTTTCATGCATGTTAGAACAACTTATAGCTGCTGTTTAGCACAAATCATATAAAGGGCATTTATTTAATCACATATGGAGTTTGAATTTGAATCTTGTATTCAAACCAACTTCATTTAATCTGTTGCTAGTTGCATTAGCCAAAACACATTCATTTTGCCATGTCATGATCATGCATCATATTGTGCATTGCATTGATTGTGTTCCCTTCTGTGTTGCCGGTATTTGTCCCCTCTCGATAGACGTGATACCGATGATGTGATCGTTGACACTGATGAAGACTCAATGTTATCTTCAGAAGTGCCAGGCAAGCAAAACCCCCTTGTTCATTCCGATAAAATCCCACTCTCTCGCTCCTGCTCTCTTTTACTGCATTAGGACAACATCGATTCATCTGTTACTTGCTGCGGTAGCTGAACCCCTTTATCCTCTGCATGACCTGTCATTCCACAGTAATTAGATGAAACCCACTAGCATGAGTAGGAGTTGTTTGAGCCCTGTTGTGCCTACTCATTCATGTTTGTTTGTCATGCCTGCTACTGCTTAGAGTTGAGTCAGGTCTGATTCATCGGGGATGAATCAGAGGCGTGTGAACATGTCCTACTGTGTATGAGCTAAGTGTGTGAACACGATTTGGTAAAGGTAGCGGTGAGAGGCCATGTAGGAGTGCATGGTGGGTTGTCTCATTGCAGCCGTCCTCAGGAACTGAGTTTTGTGTTTGTGATCCATGATTCAGCTACTACCATACATTGGGCCCTGAAATATGACCCCGCTCGACTTCTTATTCACCCTTGTCCTCTGTCCAGGAGTTGCAAGTAGTTTCTGGTGTTTGTAGTATGCTGGAGGCCGTGGACAGTGCTGACCGTAGGGGTGGGCTGTGATGCGGTAGGCACGTGGCCGGGTAAACCGGGCGCCCGTTTGGTGTCACGGAACCCTGTTCACATCGTTTGGGGCTGTGAGCGAAACTCCGGCCGGATCTCCTCATGGATGGAACCCGAATAGGCGATAAACCTGGACTAGAGACTTGAAGTGTTTAGGTAGGTCGTAGTCTACACCCACGTCGGCTTTCGCTTGAAGTCTGCCAAGCACATGTCGTGTGCAGACGCTAAGTGGTGGAAACATGTATGAAGAAGTACACCCCTGCAGGGTTAATATCATCTATTCGAATAGCCGTGTCCGCGGTAAAGGACTTCTGGGTTGCTTATATCAGTTCATAGACAAGTGAAAGTGGATACTCTAAAATACGCAAGATAAGCGTGAGTGCTATGGATGGCGTTCTCGTAGGGAGACGGGAGCGGATCCATAGTGGTGTATTGATATGGTGAATATGTGGACTCGTGTGCGCCACCTCAAAAGAGTTACTTGCAGTCGTAGTTCAGGATAGCCACCGAGTCAAAGCTGGCTTGCTGTAGTTAAACCCCACCATCCCTTTGTTGATAATGATGCATATGTAGTTAGTTCTGATGTAAGTCTTGCTGGGTACATTTGTACTCACGTTTGCCTATTTTATGTTTTGTGCAGAGAGACTTCAGTCTCACTAGTAGTTCCGCGTGGACTTCGACGTTTAGCTTGTTACCTCAGCTACGATCTTGTGCCCTCGGCAGGATCTGGTAGATAGTCAGGCTTCTCAGCCTTTTTCATTTATAGATGTCTGTACTCAGACATGATAGCTTCCGCTTGTGCTTTGACTTGTATGCTCTGATTGTTGGGTCATGAGACCCATGTTTGTAATATCTCGCTCCTCGGAGCCTATTGATTAAAATACTTGAGTTATAGAGTCATGTTGTGATACCATGTTGTATCTGCGCATATCGAGCATATTGTGTGTATGTTATTGAAATGCTTGATATGTGTGGGATCTGACCATCTAGTTGTTTATCTTTAGTAGCCTCTCTTACGGGGAAATGTCTCCTAGTGATTCCACCGAGCCATGGTAGCTTGCTACTGCTCCGGAACACTTAGGCTGGCCGGCATGTGTCCTTCTTCGTTCCTGTGTCTGTCCCTTCGGGGAAATGTCACGCGATGAATACCGGAGTCCTGTTAGCCCGCTACAGCCCGGTTCACCGGAGTCCTGCTAGCACAGTGCTACAGCCTGGATTCACTCGCTGATGACCGACACGTTCGATGCTGGGTCATGGATGCCTGTCCCTGTAAGTCTGTGCCACTTTGGGTTTACGACTAGCCATGTCAGCCCGGGCTCCTTATCATATGGATGCTAGCGACTCTATCATATACGTGTGCCAAAAGGCGCAAACAGTCCCGGGCAAAGGTAAGGCGACACCCGTGGGAATACCGTGCGTGAGGCCGCAAAGTGATATGAGGTGTTACATGCTAGATCGATGTGGCATTGAGTCGGGGTCTTGACAGCGTTGGTATCAGAGCTAGGCTGCCTGTAGGATTACCAAGCCAAACTGGTCGAAGTTGAGTCTAGAAATTCTTTAGTTATATAAGGGAATTGATTGTGGGATGGAACGTAAGACTCTTTTTACTCCTTATACCTCATGGCCTTCTGATCTGAGTCATCATCTTCTCCTCTACGGGGATTAAGAACTAGGCTTTCTCTTCTTTCCATCAGGATCACGTGTTATTAATCCGTAGACTTATAGAATTGTTGGACTTAAGCCTCGTTTCAGTTCCTATTACTTCTGTATGTTAATTGTTGATCTCGGAACCTTGATATTGTGCTTCTGAGTGGTTATGCCATCATTTTGTGAATGTCTCAAATCTTTTCTGAGCATTTACAGCCGTTATGCTGTCCGAGTCATCCCAGGTTTCTAAGTAGTCTGATGCATTTGCAAAATCCCTTCCTCCCGTTCCGATGTTCCTTTGGGCCAGATTAACCACACTAATCGGTGAGTTGAGGTAAATTATTGCCTTGACATATATGTTGGAGCTATTATTATGACCCTAGGTGTCTTAGGGGATCATCTAGTAGCCTAGCCATGATTTATGTTCCAGCGTGATGACTCTGGCCGTCATTATCGAAAGCATCCCGTGATGCCATTTAGTTAGTAGGTATTCTATTCCTTGGGTTTTGAACCCGAGATTCACCCTACTTACCTCGTGTTGATAGTGTTGCTAGTTTCTTTAGGATATTAGTAACCTTTGCGATAGTCCTTGAAGTCCGTGGTATCTTCTTCTTCCAAATACCATGAACTACTTATGGCAGAAGTTCCTCGTTGAACTGAAATATCACAACAAGATTATTCTTGAGGAGTTCTCCATTTATATATTGTGGCTCTGCCAGCTCAACCTTTCTGCATGGGTTATCCGAAAGAATTATGTTGAACTTTGTTCGGCATACCAACCCATGTATCCACAACTCAGAAAGTTATATGTTCCTTTGAGTTGTCCCTCTTTAGTTGTCTACTGACCTTCGTCTATCAATTGATACTCAAGAGTATGCATGCATTCGTTTATCGATGCCTATTACCCTTGTGGTCCGTCAAGCCATTCTGTCCTGAATGACTTGGAGAAACAAACTCCAGTACCTCTTCCATATCCAGGATTGGGTCAAAGAAGTTGTGCTCTGCAGATCAAATTGCTAACCCAGCTTTTGCTCTGTTCTACCTTGGAGTATTACATATTTTATATCGAGATTGTTATAAGAATTGCACACCATCCTATGTACTCTTGGTACAGTGATACTTCTTGCCATCATTGTTCATTCCTCGGTTCCTGTGTTATTGTAACCGGAATGCCGACAAATGAATCATGGCGTGTGAAATCAATACCCCTAGCAACCTTGTTGCTGGGTAGTTAAAGGACAATAATTTCATTCTTAGTGTGTTGGTTATTGAATCATCATTCTAAGATTGATCGTGCTACCTAGTCCATTCTCCTGGTTCACTCCTCGATCGATGAGTTAGGATCATTTCAAATCTTTGCTCTATTGATCATATCGTCTTGCCCTGAAAAGCGAGATTGTTCTCGAGCTTAGTAACATACCGGTGGTTCGTGATTTTCTGAATATCTTCTCAGAAGTATTACCAGGTTGTCACCTGACCGCTGTGTTGAGCTCGTGATCAAGTTGGTTTCTTGTGAACCACCCTTCTCCAAGAATCTGTGTTGGATATCCCTGAGCTAGTTGGTTAAGCTAGACAACAACTTGGAGAGTTGGAAGGTAAAAGCCTGCCTGACTTAGTTCGTTCCAAAGGGGTATTCTTGTGTAGTATGTGTTGACGAAAGATGATATCTTCCTCGATTGGTTCCTGTGATCAGTTGCTGGACCTATCATTTTTATCTAACCTTTGATTGGAGTATGGGCTATCATCCAATCAGACCAGAACCAACGATATTCGTAATGTTGTCTTACTCGTGGTTGATCCCTCGAGCATACACCATTATATCTTTCGGGTCTGACCAATGCTATCACTTGTTCACTTAACTATGGAATTCCTTTTAAAAGGAAACTCAGATGAATTGTTGTTGCGCCCATTGACAACATCCTTATCTCCTCCATGATTTTGTTGGACAATAAGTTAGTGTTGGAAACTTTTGAAAGCATTCTTCATGCTAGCTCATGAAGCATGTCGGTTGTAAGGAGTGACTTCCTCTTATACACGTGCATTTGGTGAAAGTTGCCGCCGTGAATTTGAGGAAGATTGTTTTGTTTCCTTTGGAATCATCCCAAATCAGTCATGCACACGTGCGAAGTATTCCGTAGTCTGGAGACTTGCAACCTTCATGCTATATGTGTCCCTAGCACACTAAGCCACTGATTGACTTGTTCAAGGAAAAGAAGTCTATGCTTGGGATCTAATCCATGGACTTGCATAAAGACTTCGATATCCTCGATTATGGTTCCCCCTCCTGAACTTGGTAGTGTTTTATTATAAGACTACTATGTGGTCATGCTTGTCTGGGACAGCGTGTTCACATGTGTGTAGCAGAACCAGCTCATGTTTTGGAGCTTACTATCGTAGTTCATTCCCCGAGAATCTCGCAACGTCATCTCGTCGATTTGTGTTGCAAACTTTCATTTTTCTTCCTAGACTCGATGAGTCTGGAATATTCTGACACCAACCAGATCTGAATCTCAGGCAGATGTGATGGTTGGAACATTTCCCAAGAAATATAATATTGGTCTCACGATAACCGGTAAAGTGGATGTCGTGGCCAACACACCCCGCCGGGAGACCTAATATTGTAGTATCTTGATTGGAGAAGTTGGCCACCTTCCCATAAGGATTTCGTAGGAATTACCTCCGTAACTGTTCCTTATGGATTCTTGTGCTCCCGAAGTCCGACCTTTACTTGATGTTCTAGATATCAAACCATATCTATGAATGGGTTACACTAGCACATCAAGAAGAACATTAGAAGCGGAGTGCTAAATGTCTCTCGGTCGATCATCCAGATTTTGTTTCCTTGGCCTCGCTAGGGTGAAGTCTGAGAAGGTGTTATCTTCCTTGCGTCTGCATCATCCATCTTTAGCCATCATGGTAGTAAGTTGTGTTACCGGACCCTTGACACGGATGTTGGTAAAACCTTGATGGATATGGAATTGCTCAAGTTCTTGAGAGCACGCACAAGCGCTACATGTTATCATCGGCACTAACTGGGTTTGCTCTCAGTTCCCTCGGCAATGCTATGACCTATTCAAACAGTGAATTAACTCTCTAGTGTTGGGTTCTTTCCCAGTTACTAGAATCATTCCCAGCATTTGCATTTTGTTCCCAGCTTGCACCGCCATTGTGCCATTCTACCATGGGTCTCTTCCATTTCCGGTGATAAGCAAATTCATCCATTACGTTGTCTTCAACAAGGTAATCCACATCATCCAAGTTTGAGTATGCCATTCTACCGACCCCTCCAAACGATCACTCGAGAATTGTCTTAGGCTGGTTTAAAGAGTTTCAATGATCTCTGAATCAAAAGTAATTCTTTTTGCCACTTAAGGGGATATCTCTACGAGTCACCTTCCCTAAGGTGTATCGTTATGGTATCATGGCAACTCAACTCCTCGCTACGTTGACAATCATTTACCACCTTCTTAAGCGTGAAATTGTTGTCTACCTAGTGAACCTTCGTCATCCGTCTCTTTCCACCCCTCTTGATGTGTATCTCGTGTTTCAACCGAGAGATGGTTCTATGTCTCATTCCGTGAGTTAATCCTGAGTTGTTCGATCTTCGAGAAGATCGACCCTTCTAGAGTCTCCTTCTTCTCTCCATGTTATGTTGGTAGGAGTTCTCAGAGCAAGACTTCGAGAAAATGATGGTGAACAAATCAACGTTCAGTTGAAGTGCAACCTGGATCGTGAAGATTATACTAGTTGCGTTTACCTTTCACCTTACCCTACGCTTGAATCTCGAGACGAGATTCTTGTTTAGTGGGGGTGAGTTGTCACATCCCTAGCTTCTGGTAATGCACTAGGCTAGACCTCTTGCTGCATCATGTTAAATTCAAATGAAATTTGAATTGAGGAATTTTCAAAGCCTCAGAAACCTCTAAAAATAACCAACAATTAAATCTTCTCAAATGTGTCCAAGAAAATGTTCCTGATATCCTCTGGAAATATTGGCAAGAGGTAAAATCCAAACCAATATTTTTGGTGTCTCAGAAACATTTAATTTGGGCATTTGAATTAAATCAATAATTATTTGAATTGGATTTATATCTACTATTAAATAAATATAGGTCCAATAATTCTGAAATATTTTGTGGAGCATTGTTTTAATTCTTTTAGCTCCTAAAAATATTGTCAGAAGCAAAATAAATTGAATTGGTTTCAAAACCAAATTCAAAACAAACCTGCAAAATAGAAAACTGAAATAATTAGAAAAAGACAGAGAGAGAAGAGAAACCTTACCTGGCGCCACCACCGGCCCAGCTCCCCCCAGCCGGCCCAGCCCACCTCCTCCTCCTTTGTCCTCTTCCTCCTCTGCCAGGAGGACGAACAGAGGCGAGGCGTGGCGCTCGCCGACGCTGCCTCGGCCACCTCCTGCTTCCCCCCTAGCCACCTCCTGCTTCCTCTCGTTGCCCTGGACCCCGTCCGCGACGCCACGCACCCCCCCGGGCCTCTCACTCTCTCCCCGAGCTCCTCTCCTCCTCTGGCTCTCTCGCGCGCAGCCACCGAACACACCCGCCGCCGCCGACAAGCTCTCTCGTGGCCACCGGCCACCCCTAGCCTCTCCGACACACCCACGAGCTCCGCCTCGACCCCCTCTTCCTCCCCACCGATCCACAGCCCTCCGGAAGCCCTGCATCGCCGCCATCGCCGTCGTCTTCTACCTCGGACCCGCCGGCCATCTTCGTCAAATTCGCCGGCTCCGGACCGTCCCCGACCTCGCCGAGCGTCCCCTCGTCATCGCCGTGAGTCACTGACCCTCTCCCCTAACTCAGCATGCTTCCCTCCGTGCCGTAGCGCCGTTCCCCACGAGCACCGAAGCCACCGTCCGCCATTGCTGCTGCACGCATAGCCCCCGAGCTCCCCTGGCCTCACTGAGCTGCTCTTAGCGCTCCCCATGACTAGCAGGTGCTGCCAGCCTCTCCATTTGCTCACTGATGCACCGTAGCGACGCGCCCGAGCACCACCGAACACCATCGCCGCCAAAGCTCGTCGCCGGCATGAGTTCCGGCGACCCCACGACCTCCCACTCGGTCCTCTGGATGCGCGGGAGCAAGGGCCATCCCCTGGTGCCCTCAGCGCGACCAGCCGCGGGCTGTAGCGCCGTCCCGAGCAACTCCGGCGAGGTCTCGCCGTCGTCGTGGTCGCCGGCGTCACTAGCTGACGTGGCGCTGATTTAGTTAGCACTAATGACCACGCTAAACACCCCCACAGCCACTGACGGTGGGCCCCACCCCTGGTCAAACCCCAGTCAGCGCTGGGTTTGACCGGGATTAGCTCCTGTGTCACTGACGTGTGGCCCCCACACGTCAGGTTTGACCTGGGGCGCCCAGTTGACCCTGCTGACGTCACTGTGACGTGGGGCTGACGCAATAAGTATTTTCTGGATTTAATTTAATTCTGAAATTCCAGAAAATGCCTAAAACTTCAATAAATCATAGAAAATTAACCGTAACTCCAAATTAAATAAATTACATATGAAAAATTATCAGAAAAATTCAAGGAATCCATCTGTACCATTTTAATGCATGTTAGAACAACTTATAGCTGCTGTTTAGCACAAATCATATAAAGGGCATTTATTTAATCACATATGGAGTTTGAATTTGAATCTTGTATTCAAACCAACTTCATTTAATCTGTTGCTAGTTGCATTAGCCAAAACACATTCATTTTGCCATGTCATGATCATGCATCATATTGTGCATTGCATTGATTGTGTTCCCTTCTGTGTTGCCGGTATTTGTCCCCTCTCGATAGACGTGATACCGATGATGTGATCGTTGACACTGATGAAGACTCAATGTTATCTTCAGAAGTGCCAGGCAAGCAAAACCCCCTTGTTCATTCCGATAAAATCCCACTCTCTCGCTCCTGCTCTCTTTTACTGCATTAGGACAACATCGATTCATCTGTTACTTGCTGCGGTAGCTGAACCCCTTTATCCTCTGCATGACCTGTCATTCCACAGTAATTAGATGAAACCCACTAGCATGAGTAGGAGTTGTTTGAGCCCTGTTGTGCCTACTCATTCATGTTTGTTTGTCATGCCTGCTACTGCTTAGAGTTGAGTCAGGTCTGATTCATCGGGGATGAATCAGAGGCGTGTGAACATGTCCTACTGTGTATGAGCTAAGTGTGTGAACACAATTTGGTAAAGGTAGCGGTGAGAGGCCATGTAGGAGTGCATGGTGGGTTGTCTCATTGCAGCCGTCCTCAGGAACTGAGTTCTGTGTTTGTGATCCATGATTCAGCTACTACCATACATTGGGCCCTGAAATATGACCCCGCTCGACTTCTTATTCACCCTTGTCCTCTGTCCAGGAGTTGCAAGTAGTTTCTGGTGTTTGTAGTATGCTGGAGGCCGTGGACAGCGCTGACCGTAGGGGTGGGCTGTGATGCGGTAGGCACGTGGCCGGGTAAACCGGGCGCCCGTTTGGTGTCACGGAACCCTGTTCACATCGTTTGGGGCTGTGAGCGAAACTCCGGCCGGATCTCCTCATGGATGGAACCCGAATAGGCGATAAACCTGGACTAGAGACTTGAAGTGTTTAGGTAGGTCGTGGTCTACACCCACGTTGGCTTTCGCTTGAAGTCTGCCGAGCACATGTCGTGTGCAGACGCTAAGTGGTGGAAACATGTATGAAGAAGTACACCCCTGCAGGGTTAATATCATCTATTCGAATAGCCGTGTCCGCGGTAAAGGACTTCTGGGTTGCTTATATCAGTTCATAGACAAGTGAAAGTGGATACTCTAAAATACGCAAGATAAGCGTGAGTGCTATGGATGGCGTTCTCGTAGGGAGACGGGAGCGGATCCATAGTGGTGTATTGATATGATGAATATGTGGACTCGTGTGCGCCACCTCAAAAGAGTTACTTGCAGTCGTAGTTCAGGATAGCCACCGAGTCAAAGCTGGCTTGCTGCAGTTAAACCCCACCATCCCTTTGTTGATAATGATGCATATGTAGTTAGTTCTGATGTAAGTCTTGCTGGGTACATTTGTACTCACGTTTGCCTATTTTATGTTTTGTGCAGAGAGACTTCAGTCTCACTAGTAGTTCCGCGTGGACTTCGACGTTTAGCTTGTTACCTCAGCTACGATCTTGTGCCCTCGGCAGGATCTGGTAGATAGTCAGGCTTCTCAGCCTTTTTCATTTATAGATGTCTGTACTCAGACATGATAGCTTCCGCTTGTGCTTTGACTTGTATGCTCTGATTGCTGGGTCATGAGACCCATGTTTGTAATATCTCGCTCCTCGGAGCCTATTGATTAAAATACTTGAGTTATAGAGTCATGTTGTGATACCATGTTGTATCTGCGCATATCGAGCATATTGTGTGTATGTTATTGAAATGCTTGATATGTGTGGGATCTGACCATCTAGTTGTTTATCTTTAGTAGCCTCTCTTACGGGGAAATGTCTCCTAGTGATTCCACCGAGCCATGGTAGCTTGCTACTGCTCCGGAACACTTAGGCTGGCCGGCATGTGACCTTCTTCGTTCCTGTGTCTGTCCCTTCGGGGAAATGTCACGCGATGAATACCGGAGTCCTGTTAGCCCGCTACAGCCCGGTTCACCGGAGTCCTGCTAGCCCAGTGCTACAGCCTGGATTCACTTGCTGATGACCGACACGTTCGATGCTGGGTCATGGATGCCTGTCCCTGTAAGTCGGTGCCACTTTGGGTTTACGACTAGCCATGTCAGCCCGGGCTCCTTATCATATGGATGCTAGCGACACTATCATATACGTGTGCCAAAAGGCGCAAACGGTCCCGGGCAAAGGTAAGGCGACACCCGTGGGAATACCGTGCGTGAGGCCGCAAAGTGATATGAGGTGTTATATGCTAGATCGATGTGGCATTGAGTCGGGGTCCTGACATCTAGTGACTATTCCCCTTATTACAGAAGCACTTAGTCTCGGGTTTGGGTTCAACCTTGGGTTTCTTCACTAGAGCAGCAGCTGATTTGCCGTTTCATGAAGTATCCCTTCTTGCCCTTGCCCTTCTTGAAACTAGTGGTTTCACCAACCATCAACAATTGATGCTCCTTCTTGATTTCTACTTTCACGGTGTCAAACATCGCGAATACCTCAAAGGATCATCATATCTATCCCTGATATGTTATAGTTCATCACGAAGATCTAGTAGCTTGGTGGCAATGTCTTTGGAGAAACATCACTATCTCATCTGGAAGATCAACTCCCACTCGATTCAAGTGATTGTTGTGCTCAGACAATCTGAGCACAAGCTCAACGATTGAGCTTTTCTCCCTTAGTTTGCTGGCTAAGAAAATCGTCGGAGGTCTTATACCTCTTGACATGGGCACGAGCCTGAAATCCCAATTTCAGCCCTCAAAGCATCTCATATGTTTCGCGATGTTTCGAAAACGTCTTTCGTGCCTCAACTCTAAACCGTTTAACTGAACTATCACGTAGTTATCAAGATGTGTATGTCCGATGTTCACAACATCCACAAACGACGTTTGGGGTTCAGCATACTGAGCGGTGCATTAAGGACATAAGCTTTCTACTGATCGCGTAATCGCTACTATTAACTTTCAACTATAATTTTCTCTAGGAACATATCTAAACAGTAGAACTATAGCGCGAGCTACGACATAATTTGCAAAAGGTCTTTTGACTATGTTCAGGATAATTAAGTTCATCTTATGAACTCCCACTCAGATAGACATCCCTCTGGTCATCTAAGTGATCACATGATCCGAGTCAACTAGGCCGTGTCCGATCATCACGTGAGACGGACTAGTCATCATCGGTGAACATCTTCATGTTGATCGTATCTTCTATACGACTCATGCTCGACCTTTCGGTCTCCGTGTTCCGAGGCCATGTCTGCACATGCTAGGCTCGTCAAGTTAACCCTAAGTGTTTTCGCTGTGTAAAACTGTCTTACACCCGTTGTATGTGAACGTAAGAATCCATCACACCCGATCATCACGTGGTGCTTAGAAGTGACGAACTGTAGCAATGGTGCACAGTTAGGGGAGAACACTTCTTCAAATTTTGTAAGGGATCATCTTATTTACTACCGTCGTCCTAAGTAAACAAGATGCATAATCATAATAAACATCACATGCAATTATATAGTTGTGACGTGATATGGCCAATATCATATAGCTCCATTGATCTCCATCTTCGGGGCTCCATGATCATCTTGTCACCGGCTTGACACCATGATCTCCATCATCATGATCTCCATCATCGTGTCTTCATGAAGTTGTCATGCCAACGACTACTTCTACTTCTATGGCTAACGCGTTTAGCAATAAAGTAAAGTAAGTTACATGGCGTTCTTCAATGACACGCAGGTCATACAATAAATTAAAGACAACTCATATGGCTCCTGCCGGTTGTCATACTCATCGACATGCAAGTCGTGAATCCTATTACAAGAACATGATCAATCTCATACATCACATATCATTCATCACATTCTTCTTGGCCATATCACATCACATAGCATACCCTGCAAAAACAAGTTAGACGTCCTCTAATTGTTGTTTGCATGTTTTACGTGGCTGCTATGGGTTTCTAGCAAGAACGTTTCTTACCTACGCAAAACCACAACGTGATATGCCAATTGCTATTTACCCTTCATAAGGACCCTTTTCATCGAATCCGTTCCGACTAAAGTGGGAGAGACTGGCACCCGCTAACCACCTTATGCACCAAGTGCATGTCAATCGGTGGAACCTGTCTCACGTAAGAGTACGTGTAAGGTCGGTCCGGGCCGCTTCATCCCACAATACCGTCGAAACAAGATTGGACTAGTAACGGTAAGCATATTGAACAAAATCAACGCCCACAACTACTTTGTGTTCTACTCGTGCAAAGAATCTACGCAATAGACCTAGCTCTGATACCACTGTTGGGGAACGTAGCAGAAATTCAAAATTTTCCTACGTGTCACCAAGATCTATCTATGGAGAGACCAGCAACGAGGGGAAGGAGAGTGCATCTACATACCCTTGTAGATCGCTAAGAGGAAGCGTTCAAGTGAACGGGGTTGATGAAGTCGTACTCGTCGTGATTCAAATCACTGATGATCAAGTGCCGAACGCACGGCACCTCCGCGTTCAACACACGTACAGCCCGGTGACGTCTCCCACGCCTTGATCCAGCAAGGAGAGAGGGAGAGGTTGAGGAAGACTCCATCCAACAGCAGCACAATGGCGTGGTGATGATGGAGGAGCGTGGCAATCCTGCAGGGCTTCGCCAAGCACCATGGGAGAGGAGGAGGAGGAGAGGCAGGGTTGCACCAAGAGGGAGATCTAATCACGTGTTATGGACAACCCTATGCCTCAATATATATAGGGGAAGGGGATGGCTGCGCCCCCTCTAGGGTTCCCACCCCCTAGGGGCGGCGGCCAGCCCTAGATGGGTTTTGGGGTGCGGCCAAGAGGGGAGGGGAGAGGGAGGCGCACCAATATGGGCCCTAAGGCCCATATCCCCTTAGGGTTTGCCCCTTCTCCCCCTCTAGCCGCATGGACCATGGTGGGAGGCGCCCTAGCCCACCTAGGGGCTGGTGCTCTCTCATACTTGGCCCATGTATGCCTCTGGAGCATGTGGCCCCACTTGGTGGACCCCCGGGACCCTCCCGGTGGTCCCGGTACATTACCGATATCGCCCAAAACTTTTCCGGTTACCAAAACAGAACTTCCCATATATAAATCTTTACCTCCGGACCATTTTGGAACTCCTCGTGACGTCCGGTATCTCATCCGGGACTCCGAACAACATTCGGTAACCACATACAAGCTTCCTTTATAACCCTAGTGTCATCGAACCTTAAGTGTGTAGACCCTACGGGTTCGGGAGACATGTAGACATGACCGAGACGTTCTCCGGTCAATAACCAACAGCGGGATCTGGATACCCATGATGGCTCCCACATGTTCCACGATGATCTCATCGGATGAACCACGATGTCAAGGACTTATTCAATCCCGTATTCAATTCCCTTTGTCTATCGGTATGTTACTTGCCCGAGACTCGATCGTCGGTATCCAATACCTTGTTCAATCTCGTTACCGGCAAGTCACTTTACTCGTTTCGTAACACATCATCCCGTGATCAACTCCTTGGTCACATTGCGCATATGATGATGTCCTACCGAGTGGGCCCAGAGATACCTCCCTGTTTACACGGAGTGACAAATCCCAGTCTCGATCCGCATAAAACAATAGATACTTTCGGAGATACCTGTGCACCTTTATAGTCACCCAGTTACGTTGTGACGTTTGATACACCCAAAGCACTCCTACGGTATCCAGGAGTTACACGCTCTCATGGTCAAAGGAAGAGATACTTGACATTGGCAAAGCTCTAGCAAACGAACTACACGATCTTTGTGCTAGGCTTAGGATTGGGTCTTGTCCATCACATCATTCTCCTAATGATGTGATCCCGTTATCAACGACATCCAATGTCCATAGCCAGGAAACCATGACTATCTGTTAATCACAATGAGCTAGTCAACTAGAGGCTCACTAGGGACATATTGTGGTCTATGTATTCACACATGTATTACGATTTCCGGATAATACAGTTATAGCATGAATAAAAGACTATTATCATGAACAAAGAAATATAATAATAACACTTTTATTATGGCCTCTAGGGCATATTTCCAACAGATAACATGCCAACTTTGTAACAGACGAGTATGATACCATTGTCCGTTTTGTACATGCACATGCTATGCCAACTTTTTCAGAGTTCATTTGAAAACTATGAATTTTAAAACCTCGCCAACCGAAGGGCGCTCACACCGGTTTATAAATAAAGCAACAAAGAAAACAAAAAAAGAGTTTCCAAATTTGAAAACTAATGGCACTAACAGAAAGTTTATAATTTTTCTAAAACTAAAAGCAAAAAAGAATTAAAAAATAAAGCAAAAAACAACAAAAACTAAATAATGCAGAAAACAGAACAAAAAACTGAAAAAAAATAAAAATAGCAACAATAAGTATTTTGTTGTAAGTAGAAACAAAATAAAATAAATAAAGCAACAAAGGAAACAAAAAAGAGTTTTCAGATTTGAAAACTAATGGCACTAACAGAAAGTTTATAATTTTTCTAAAACTAAAAGCAAAACGAATTAAAAAATAAAGCAAAAGACCAAAAGAAAAATAAACCAAAACCAAAATAAACTAAATAAAGCAACAAATAAAACAAAAAAACAAAAAACATGCCACCTACTGGGCCCCCACGGCCTGAATACGACTAGAAACCCTATGGGCCAGGATTCAGGCCCGTGGAAGGCCCAGTAGGCCCACAGACACAGATGGCAGAGGTAGGCCCGAAAGCCTGCTTTAGAGAGGAGCTCGAGAGGGGAGCCACACCGCACCTTATAAACTGGTGCGGCTCCCTCTCAACTAGCGAGGTGGGACTAAACATTTGGCGCGGGCAGC